>NW_027362891.1:3680000-3835000 GCF_046119375.1 Phyllobates terribilis
GCACCTGTAGCCAACTCTCATCCTCATTGAGCGTGATAACGGACGCTGCGCTGAACGGCGGCGCATAGGAACGGGCGGTGAAATAAGCGCGCCAAAAAAACTATAAAGTTTACGTTTTTTTTCCGTAATTCATCAGATGAGGGTGATAACGGACGCTGTGCTGAACGGCGGCGCGTAGGAACGGGCGGTGAAATAAGCGCGCCAAAAAAACTATAAAATTTACGTTTTTTTTCCGTAATTCATCAGATGAGCGTGATAACGGAAGCTGCGCTGAACGGCGGCGCGTAGGAACGGGCGGTGAAATAAGCGCGCCAAAAAAGCTATAAAGTGTACGTTTTTTTTCCATAATTCATTAGATGAGCGTGATAACGGAAGCTGCGTTGAACGGCGGCGCGTAGGAACGGGCGGTGAAATAAGCGCGCCAAAAAAACTATAAAGTTTACGTTTTTTTTCCGTAATTCATCAGATGAGCGTGATAACGGACGCTGCGCTGAATGGCGGCGCGTAGGAATGGGCGGTGAAATAAGCGCGCCAAAAAAACTATAAAGTTTACGTTTTTTTCCGTAATTCATCAGATGAGCGTGATAACGGATGCTGTGCTGAACAGCGGCACGTAGGAACGGGCGGTGAAATAAGTGCGCCAAAAAAACGATAAAGTTTACGTTTTTTTTCTGTAATTTATCAGATGAGCGTGATAACGGACGCAGCCCTTAACGGCGGCGTCAGAGCGACTTTTTTTTGTTGCAGATTGAATTTTAAGTGCTTTTGGTATCATCAAACCTGTAGCCAGCTCTCATCCTCATTGAGCCATTCCAAGGGTGAGGGCTGGCTAGGGGTCGCCCTGGAGGCACCTGTAGCCAGCTCTCATCCTCATTGAGCTGCTCCAAGGGTGAGGGCTGGCTAGGGGTCGCCCTGGAGGCACCTTTAGCCAGCTCTCATACTCATTGAGGTGCTCCAAGGGTGAGGGCTGGCTAGGGGTCGCCCTGGAGGCACCTGTAGCCAGCTCTCATCCTCATTGAGCTGCTCCAAGGGTGAGGGCTGGCTAGGGGTCGCCCTGGAGGCACCTGTAGCCATCTCTCATCCTCATTGAGCTGCTCCAAGGGTGAGGGCTGGCTAGGGGTCGCCCTGGAGACACCTGTAGCCAGCTCTCATCCTCATTGAGCTGCTCCAAGGGTGAGGGCTGGCTAGGGGTCGCCCTGGAGGCACCTGTAGCCAGCTCTCATCCTCATTGAGCTGCTCCAAGGGTGAGGGCTGGCTAGGGGTCGCCCTGGAGGCACCTGTAGCCAGCTCTCATCCTCATTGAGCTGCTCCAAGGGTGAGGGCTGGCTAGGGGTCGCCCTGGAGGCACCTGTAGCCAGCTCTCATCCTCATTGAGCTGCTCCAAGGGTGAGGGCTGGCTAGGGGTCGCCCTGGAGGCACCTGTAGCCAGCTCTCATCCTCATTGAGCTATTCCAAGGGTGAGGGCTGGCTACGTGACGCCCTGGAGGCACTTGTAGCCAGCTCTCATCCTCATTGAGCGTGATAACGGACGCTGCGCTGAACGGCGGCGCATAGGAACGGGCGGTGAAATAAGCGCGCCAAAAAAACTATAAAGTTTACGTTTTTTTTCCGTAATTCATCAGATGAGGGTGATAACGGACGCTGCGCTGAACGGCGGCGCGTAGGAACGGGCGGTGAAATAAGCGCGCCAAAAAAACTATAAAGTTTACGTTTTTTTTCCGTAATTCATCAGATGAGCGTGATAACGGACGCTGCGCTGAATGGCGGCGCGTAGGAACGGGCGGTGAAATAAGCGCGCCAAAAAAACTATAAAGTTTACATTTTTTTTCCGTAATTCATCAGATGAGCGTGATAACGGATGCTGTGCTGAACGGCGGCACGTAAGAACGGGCGATGAAATAAGTGCGCCAAAAAAACGATAAATTTTCCTTTTTTTTTCTGTAATTTATCAGATCAGCGTGATAACGGACGCAGCCCTTAACGGGGGCGTCAGAGCGACTTTATTTTGTTGCAGATTGAATTTTAAGTGCTTTTGCTATCATCAAACCTGTAGCCAGCTCTCATCCTCATTGAGCTATTCCAAGGGTGAGGGCTGGCTAGGGGTCGCCCTGGAGGCACCTGTAGCCAGCTCTCATCCTCATTGAGCTGCTCCAAGGGTGAGGGCTGACTAGGGGTCGCCCTGGAGGCACCTGTAGCCTGCTCTCATCCTCATTGAGCTGCTCCAAGGGTGAGGGCTGGCTAGGGGTCGCCCTGGAGGCACCTGTAGCCAGCTCTCATCCTCATTGAGCTGCTCCAAGGGTGAGGGCTGGCTAGGGGTCACCCTGGAGGCACCTGTAGCCAGCTCTCATCCTCATTGAGCTGCTCCAAGGGTGAGGGCTGGCTAGGGGTCGCCCTGGAGGCACCTGTAGCCAGCTCTCATCCTCATTGAGCTGCTCCAAGGGTGAGGGTTGGCTAGGGGTCGCCCTGGAGGCACCTGTAGCCAGCTCTCATCCTCATTGAGCTGCTCCAAGGGTGAGGGCTGGCTAGGGGTCGCCCTGGAGGCACCTGTAGCCAGCTCTCATCCTCATTGAGCTATTCCAAGGGTGAGGGCTGGCTACGTGTCGCCCTGGAGGCACTTGTAGCCAGCTCTCATCCTCATTGAGCGTGATAACGGACGCTGCGCTGAACGGCGGCGCATAGGAACGGGCGGTGAAATAAGCGCGCCAAAAAAACTATAAAGTTTACGTTTTTTTTCCGTAATTCATCAGATGAGCGTGATAACGGATGCTGTGCTGAACGGCGGCACGTAGGAACGGGCGATGAAATAAGTGCGCCAAAAAAACGATAAAGTTTACGTTTTTTTTCTGTAATTTATCAGATCAGCGTGATAACGGACGCAGCCCTTAACGGCGGCGTCAGAGCGACTTTATTTTGTTGCAGATTGAATTTTAAGTGCTTTTGCTATCATCAAACCTGTAGCCAGCTCTCATCCTCATTGAGCTATTCCAAGGGTGAGGGCTGGCTAGGGGTCGCCCTGGAGGCACCTGTAGCCAGCTCTCATCCTCATTGAGCTGCTCCAAGGGTGAGGGCTGGCTAGGGGTCGCCCTGGAGGCACCTGTAGCCAGCTCTCATCCTCATTGAGCTGCTCCAAGGGTGAGGGCTGGCTAGGGGTCGCCCTGGAGGCACCTGTAGCCAGCTCTCATCCTCATTGAGCTGCTCCAAGGGTGAGGGCTGGCTAGGGGTCGCCCTGGAGGCACCTGTAGCCAGCTCTCATCCTCATTGAGCTGCTCCAAGGGTGAGGGCTGGCTAGGGGTCGCCCTGGAGGCACCTGTAGCCAGCTCTCATCCTCATTGAGCTGCTCCAAGGGTGAGGGCTGGCTAGGGGTCGCCCTGGAGGCACCTGTAGCCAGCTCTCATCCTCATTGAGCTGCTCCAAGGGTGAGGGCTGGCTAGGGGTCGCCCTGGAGGCACCTGTAGCCAGCTCTCATCCTCATTGAGCTATTCCAAGGGTGAGGGCTGGCTACGTGTCGCCCTGGAGGCACTTGTAGCCAGCTCTCATCCTCATTGAGCGTGATAACGGACGCTGCGCTGAACGGCGGCGCATAGGAACGGGCGGTGAAATAAGCGCGCCAAAAAAACTATAAAGTTTACGTTTTTTTTCCGTAATTCATCAGATGAGGGTGATAACGGACGCTGCGCTGAACGGCGGCGCGTAGGAACGGGCGGTGAAATAAGCGCGCCAAAAAAACTATAAAGTTTACGTTTTTTTTCCGTAATTCATCAGATGAGTGTGATAACGGACGCTGCGCTGAATGGCGGCGCGTAGGAACGGGCGGTGAAATAAGCGCGCCAAAAAAACTATAAAGTTTACGTTTTTTTTCCGTAATTCATCAGATGAGCGTGATAACGGATGCTGTGCTGAACGGCGGCACGTAGGAACGGGCGATGAAATAAGTGCGCCAAAAAAACTATAAAGTTTACGTTTTTTTTCCGTAATTCATCAGATGAGCGTGATAACGGATGCTGTGCTGAACGGCGGCACGTAGGAACGGGCGATGAAATAAGTGCGCCAAAAAAACGATAAAGTTTACGTTTTTTTTCTGTAATTTATCAGATCAGCGTGATAACGGACGCAGCCCTTAACGGCGGCGTCAGAGCGACTTTATTTTGTTGCATTTGAATTTTAAGTGCTTTTGCTATCATCAAACCTGTAGCCAGCTCTCATCCTCATTGAGCTATTCCAAGGGTGAGGGCTGGCTAAGGGTCGCCCTGGAGGCACCTGTAGCCAGCTCTCATCCTCATTGAGCTGCTCCAAGGGTGAGGGCTGGCTAGGGGTCGCCCTGGAGGCACCTGTAGCCAGCTCTCATCCTCATTGAGCTGCTCCAAGGGTGAGGGCTGGCTACGGGTCGCCCTGGAGGCACCTGTAGCCAGCTCTCATCCTCATTGAGCTGCTCCAAGGGTGAGGGCTGGCTAGGGTTCGCCCTGGAGGCACCTGTAGCCAGCTCTCATCCTCATTGAGCTGCTCCAAGGGTGAGGGCTGGCTAGGGGTCGCCCTGGAGGCACCTGTAGCCAGCTCTCATCCTCATTGAGCTGCTCCAAGGGTGAGGGCTGGCTAGGGGTCGCCCTGGAGGCACCTGTAGCCAGCTCTCATCCTCATTGAGCTGCTCCAAGGGTGAGGGCTGGCTAGGGGTCGCCCTGGAGGCACCTGTAGCCAGCTCTCATCCTCATTGAGCTGCTCCAAGGGTGAGGGCTGGCTAGGGGTCGCCCTGGAGGCACCTGTAGCCAGCTCTCATCCTCATTGAGCTATTCGAAGGGTGAGGGCTGGCTACGTGTCGCCCTGGAGGCACCTGTAGCCAACTCTCATCCTCATTGAGCGTGATAACGGACGCTGCGCTGAACGGCGGCGCATAGGAACGGGCGGTGAAATAAGCGCGCCAAAAAAACTATAAAGTTTACGTTTTTTTTCCGTAATTCATCAGATGAGGGTGATAACGGACGCTGCGCTGAACGGCGGCGCTTAGGAACGGGCGGTGAAATAAGCGCGCCAAAAAAACTATAAAATTTACGTTTTTTTTCCGTAATTCATCAGATGAGCGTGATAACGGAAGCTGCGCTAAACGGCGGCGCGTAGGAACGGGCGGTGAAATAAGCGCGCCAAAAAAGCTATAAAGTGTACATTTTTTTTCCATAATTCATTAGATGAGCGTGATAACGGAAGCTGCGTTGAACGGCGGCGCGTAGGAACGGGCGGTGAAATAAGCGCGCCAAAAAAACTATAAAGTTTACGTTTTTTTCCGTAATTTATCAGATGAGCGTGATAACGGACGCAGCCCTTAACGGCGGCGTCAGAGCGACTTTTTTTTGTTGCAGATTGAATTTTAAGTGCTTTTGGTATCATCAAACCTGTAGCCAGCTCTCATCCTCATTGAGCTATTCCAAGGGTGAGGGCTGGCTAGGGGTCGCCCTGGAGGCACCTGTAGCCAGCTCTCATCCTCATTGAGCTGCTCCAAGGGTGAGGGCTGGCTAGGGGTCGCCCTGGAGGCACCTGTAGCCAGCTCTCATCCTCATTGAGCTGCTCCAAGGGTGAGGGCTGGCTAGGGGTCGCCCTGGAGGCACCTGTAGCCAGCTCTCATCCTCATTGAGCTGCTCCAAGGGTGAGGGCTGGCTAGGGGTCGCCCTGGAGGCACCTGTAGCCAGCTCTCATCCTCATTGAGCTGCTCCAAGGGTGAGGGCTGGCTAGGGGTCGCCCTGGAGGCACCTGTAGCCAGCTCTCATCCTCATTGAGCTGCTCCAAGGGTGAGGGCTGGCTAGGGGTCGCCCTGGAGGCACCTGTAGCCAGCTCTCATCCTCATTGAGCTGCTCCAAGGGTGAGGGCTGGCTAGGGGTCGCCCTGGAGGCACCTGTAGCCAGCTCTCATCCTCATTGAGCTATTCCAAGGGTGAGGGCTGGCTACGTGTCGCCCTGGAGGCACTTGTAGCCAGCTCTCATCCTCATTGAGCGTGATAACGGACGCTGCGCTGAACGGCGGCGCATAGGAACGGGCGGTGAAATAAGCGCGCCAAAAAAACTATAAAGTTTACGTTTTTTTTCCGTAATTCATCAGATGAGGGTGATAACGGACGCTGCGCTGAACGGCGGCGCGTAGGAACGGGCGGTGAAATAAGCGCGCCAAAAAAACTATAAAGTTTACGTTTTTTTTCCGTAATTCATCAGATGAGTGTGATAACGGACGCTGCGCTGAATGGCGGCGCGTAGGAACGGGCGGTGAAATAAGCGCGCCAAAAAAACTATAAAGTTTACGTTTTTTTTCCGTAATTCATCAGATGAGCGTGATAACGGATGCTGTGCTGAACGGCGGCACGTAGGAACGGGCGATGAAATAAGTGCGCCAAAAAAACTATAAAGTTTACGTTTTTTTTCCGTAATTCATCAGATGAGCGTGATAACGGATGCTGTGCTGAACGGCGGCACGTAGGAACGGGCGATGAAATAAGTGCGCCAAAAAAACGATAAAGTTTACGTTTTTTTTCTGTAATTTATCAGATCAGCGTGATAACGGACGCAGCCCTTAACGGCGGCGTCAGAGCGACTTTATTTTGTTGCATTTGAATTTTAAGTGCTTTTGCTATCATCAAACCTGTAGCCAGCTCTCATCCTCATTGAGCTATTCCAAGGGTGAGGGCTGGCTAAGGGTCGCCCTGGAGGCACCTGTAGCCAGCTCTCATCCTCATTGAGCTGCTCCAAGGGTGAGGGCTGGCTAGGGGTCGCCCTGGAGGCACCTGTAGCCAGCTCTCATCCTCATTGAGCTGCTCCAAGGGTGAGGGCTGGCTACGGGTCGCCCTGGAGGCACCTGTAGCCAGCTCTCATCCTCATTGAGCTGCTCCAAGGGTGAGGGCTGGCTAGGGTTCGCCCTGGAGGCACCTGTAGCCAGCTCTCATCCTCATTGAGCTGCTCCAAGGGTGAGGGCTGGCTAGGGGTCGCCCTGGAGGCACCTGTAGCCAGCTCTCATCCTCATTGAGCTGCTCCAAGGGTGAGGGCTGGCTAGGGGTCGCTCTGGAGGCACCTGTAGCCAGCTCTCATCCTCATTGAGCTGCTCCAAGGGTGAGGGCTGGCTAGGGGTCGCCCTGGAGGCACCTGTAGCCAGCTCTCATCCTCATTGAGCTGCTCCAAGGGTGAGGGCTGGCTAGGGGTCGCCCTGGAGGCACCTGTAGCCAGCTCTCATCCTCATTGAGCTATTCGAAGGGTGAGGGCTGGCTACGTGTCGCCCTGGAGGCACCTGTAGCCAACTCTCATCCTCATTGAGCGTGATAACGGACGCTGCGCTGAACGGCGGCGCATAGGAACGGGCGGTGAAATAAGCGCGCCAAAAAAACTATAAAGTTTACGTTTTTTTTCCGTAATTCATCAGATGAGGGTGATAACGGACGCTGCGCTGAACGGCGGCGCTTAGGAACGGGCGGTGAAATAAGCGCGCCAAAAAAACTATAAAATTTATGTTTTTTTTCCGTAATTCATCAGATGAGCGTGATAACGGAAGCTGCGCTAAACGGCGGCGCGTAGGAACGGGCGGTGAAATAAGCGCGCCAAAAAAGCTATAAAGTGTACGTTTTTTTTCCATAATTCATTAGATGAGCGTGATAACGGAAGCTGCGTTGAACGGCGGCGCGTAGGAACGGGCGGTGAAATAAGCGCGCCAAAAAAACTATAAAGTTTACGTTTTTTTCCGTAATTCATCAGATGAGCGTGATAACGGACGCTGCGCTGAATGGCGGCGCGTAGGAACGGGCGGTGAAATAAGCGCGCCAAAAAAACTATAAAGTTTACGTTTTTTTTCCGTAATTCATCAGATGAGCGTGATAACGGATGCTGTGCTGAACGGCGGCACGTAGGAACGGGCGGTGAAATAAGTGCGCCAAAAAAACGATAAAGTTTACGTTTTTTTTCTGTAATTTATCAGATGAGCGTGATAACGGACGCAGCCCTTAACGGCGGCGTCAGAGCGACTTTTTTTTGTTGCAGATTGAATTTTAAGTGCTTTTGGTATCATCAAACCTGTAGCCAGCTCTCATCCTCATTGAGCTATTCCAAGGGTGAGGGCTGGCTAGGGGTCGCCCTGGAGGCACCTGTAGCCAGCTCTCATCCTCATTGAGCTGCTCCAAGGGTGAGGGCTGGCTAGGGGTCGCCCTGGAGGCACCTGTAGCCAGCTCTCATACTCATTGAGGTGCTCCAAGGGTGAGGGCTGGCTAGGGGTCGCCCTGGAGGCACCTGTAGCCAGCTCTCATCCTCATTGAGCTGCTCCAAGGGTGAGGGCTGGCTAGGGGTCGCCCTGGAGGCACCTGTAGCCAGCTCTCATCCTCATTGAGCTGCTCCAAGGGTGAGGGCTGGCTAGGGGTCGCCCTGGAGGCACCTGTAGCCAGCTCTCATCCTCATTGAGCTGCTCCAAGGGTGAGGGCTGGCTAGGGGTCGCCCTGGAGGCACCTGTAGCCAGCTCTCATCCTCATTGAGCTGCTCCAAGGGTGAGGGCTGGCTACGGGTCGCCCTGGAGGCACCTGTAGCCAGCTCTCATCCTCATTGAGCTGCTCCAAGGGTGAGGGCTGGCTAGGGGTCGCCCTGGAGGCACCTGTAGCCAGCTCTCATCCTCATTGAGCTGCTCCAAGGGTGAGGGCTGGCTAGAGGTCGCCCTGGAGGCACCTGTAGCCAGCTCTCATCCTCATTGAGCTGCTCCAAGGGTCAGGGCTGGCTAGGGGTCGCCCTGGAGGCACCTGTAGCCAGCTCTCATCCTCATTGAGCTATTCCAAGGGTGAGGGCTGGCTACGTGTCGCCCTGGAGGCACTTGTAGCCAGCTCTCATCCTCATTGAGCGTGATAACGGACGCTGCGCTGAACGGCGGCGCATAGGAACGGGCGGTGAAATAAGCGCGCCAAAAAAACTATAAAGTTTACATTTTTTTTCCGTAATTCATCAGATGAGGGTGATAACGGACGCTGCGCTGAACGGCGGCGCGTAGGAACGGGCGGTGAAATAAGTGCGCCAAAAAAACTATAAAGTTTACGTTTTTTTTCCGTAATTCATCAGATGAGCGTGATAACGGACGCTGCGCTGAATGGCGGCGCGTAGGAACGGGCGGTGAAATAAGCGCGCCAAAAAATCTATAAAGTTTACGTTTTTTTTCCGTAATTCATCAGATGAGCGTGATAACGGATGCTGTGCTGAACGGCGGCACGTAGGAACGGGCGATGAAATAAGTGCGCCAAAAAAACTATAAAGTTTACGTTTTTTTTCCGTAATTCATCAGATGAGCGTGATAACGGATGCTGTGCTGAACGGCGGCACGTAGGAACGGGCGATGAAATAAGTGCGCCAAAAAAACGATAAAGTTTACGTTTTTTTTCTGTAATTTATCAGATCAGCGTGATAACGGACGCAGCCCTTAACGGCGGCGTCAGAGCGACTTTATTTTGTTGCAGATTGAATTTTAAGTGCTTTTGCTATCATCAAACCTGTAGCCAGCTCTCATCCTCATTGAGCTATTCCAAGGGTGAGGGCTGGCTAGGGGTCGCCCTGGAGGCACCTGTAGCCAGCTCTCATCCTCATTGAGCTGCTCCAAGGGTGAGGGCTGGCTAGGGGTCGCCCTGGAGGCACCTTTAGCCAGCTCTCATACTCATTGAGGTGCTCCAAGGGTGAGGGCTGGCTAGGGGTCGCCCTGGAGGCACCTGTAGCCAGCTCTCATCCTCATTGAGCTGCTCCAAGGGTGAGGGCTGGCTAGGGGTCGCCCTGGAGGCACCTGTAGCCAGCTCTCATCCTCATTGAGCTGCTCCAAGGGTGAGGGCTGGCTAGGGGTCGCCCTGGAGGCACCTGTAGCCAGCTCTCATCCTCATTGAGCTGCTCCAAGGGTGAGGGCTGGCTAGGGGTCGCCCTGGAGACACCTGTAGCCAGCTCTCATCCTCATTGAGCTGCTCCAAGGGTGAGGGCTGGCTAGGGGTCGCCCTGGAGGCACCTGTAGCCAGCTCTCATCCTCATTGAGCTGCTCCAAGGGTGAGGGCTGGCTAGGGGTCGCCCTGGAGGCACCTGTAGCCAGCTCTCATCCTCATTGAGCTGCTCCAAGGGTGAGGGCTGGCTAGGGGTCGCCCTGGAGGCACCTGTAGCCAGCTCTCATCCTCATTGAGCTGCTCCAAGGGTGAGGGCTGGCTAGGGGTCGCCCTGGAGGCACCTGTAGCCAGCTCTCATCCTCATTGAGCTATTCCAAGGGTGAGGGCTGGCTACGTGACGCCCTGGAGGCACTTGTAGCCAGCTCTCATCCTCATTGAGCGTGATAACGGACGCTGCGCTGAACGGCGGCGCATAGGAACGGGCGGTGAAATAAGCGCGCCAAAAAAACTATAAAGTTTACGTTTTTTTTCCGTAATTCATCAGATGAGGGTGATAACGGACGCTGCGCTGAACGGCGGCGCGTAGGAACGGGCGGTGAAATAAGCGCGCCAAAAAAACTATAAAGTTTACGTTTTTTTTCCGTAATTCATCAGATGAGCGTGATAACGGACGCTGCGCTGAATGGCGGCGCGTAGGAACGGGCGGTGAAATAAGCGCGCCAAAAAAACTATAAAGTTTACATTTTTTTTCCGTAATTCATCAGATGAGCGTGATAACGGATGCTGTGCTGAACGGCGGCACGTAGGAACGGGCGATGAAATAAGTGCGCCAAAAAAACGATAAATTTTCCTTTTTTTTTCTGTAATTTATCAGATCAGCGTGATAACGGACGCAGCCCTTAACGGGGGCGTCAGAGCGACTTTATTTTGTTGCAGATTGAATTTTAAGTGCTTTTGCTATCATCAAACCTGTAGCCAGCTCTCATCCTCATTGAGCTATTCCAAGGGTGAGGGCTGGCTAGGGGTCGCCCTGGAGGCACCTGTAGCCAGCTCTCATCCTCATTGAGCTGCTCCAAGGGTGAGGGCTGGCTAGGGGTCGCCCTGGAGGCACCTGTAGCCTGCTCTCATCCTCATTGAGCTGCTCCAAGGGTGAGGGCTGGCTAGGGGTCGCCCTGGAGGCACCTGTAGCCAGCTCTCATCCTCATTGAGCTGCTCCAAGGGTGAGGGCTGGCTAGGGGTCACCCTGGAGGCACCTGTAGCCAGCTCTCATCCTCATTGAGCTGCTCCAAGGGTGAGGGCTGGCTAGGGGTCGCCCTGGAGGCACCTGTAGCCAGCTCTCATCCTCATTGAGCTGCTCCAAGGGTGAGGGTTGGCTAGGGGTCGCCCTGGAGGCACCTGTAGCCAGCTCTCATCCTCATTGAGCTGCTCCAAGGGTGAGGGCTGGCTAGGGGTCGCCCTGGAGGCACCTGTAGCCAGCTCTCATCCTCATTGAGCTATTCGAAGGGTGAGGGCTGGCTACGTGTCGCCCTGGAGGCACTTGTAGCCAGCTCTCATCCTCATTGAGCGTGATAACGGACGCTGCGCTGAACGGCGGCGCATAGGAACGGGCGGTGAAATAAGCGCGCCAAAAAAACTATAAAGTTTACGTTTTTTTTCCGTAATTCATCAGATGAGCGTGATAACGGATGCTGTGCTGAACGGCGGCACGTAGGAACGGGCGATGAAATAAGTGCGCCAAAAAAACGATAAAGTTTACGTTTTTTTTCTGTAATTTATCAGATCAGCGTGATAACGGACGCAGCCCTTAACGGCGGCGTCAGAGCGACTTTATTTTGTTGCAGATTGAATTTTAAGTGCTTTTGCTATCATCAAACCTGTAGCCAGCTCTCATCCTCATTGAGCTATTCCAAGGGTGAGGGCTGGCTAGGGGTCGCCCTGGAGGCACCTGTAGCCAGCTCTCATCCTCATTGAGCTGCTCCAAGGGTGAGGGCTGGCTAGGGGTCGCCCTGGAGGCACCTGTAGCCAGCTCTCATCCTCATTGAGCTGCTCCAAGGGTGAGGGCTGGCTAGGGGTCGCCCTGGAGGCACCTGTAGCCAGCTCTCATCCTCATTGAGCTGCTCCAAGGGTGAGGGATGGCTAGGGGTCGCCCTGGAGGCACCTGTAGCCAGCTCTCATCCTCATTGAGCTGCTCCAAGGGTGAGGGCTGGCTAGGGGTCGCCCTGGAGGCACCTGTAGCCAGCTCTCATCCTCATTGAGCTGCTCCAAGGGTGAGGGCTGGCTAGGGGTCGCCCTGGAGGCACCTGTAGCCAGCTCTCATCCTCATTGAGCTGCTCCAAGGGTGAGGGCTGGCTAGGGGTCGCCCTGGAGGCACCTGTAGCCAGCTCTCATCCTCATTGAGCTATTCCAAGGGTGAGGGCTGGCTACGTGTCGCCCTGGAGGCACTTGTAGCCAGCTCTCATCCTCATTGAGCGTGATAACGGACGCTGCGCTGAACGGCGGCGCATAGGAACGGGCGGTGAAATAAGCGCGCCAAAAAAACTATAAAGTTTACGTTTTTTTTCCGTAATTCATCAGATGAGGGTGATAACGGACGCTGCGCTGAACGGCGGCGCGTAGGAACGGGCGGTGAAATAAGCGCGCCAAAAAAACTATAAAGTTTACGTTTTTTTTCCGTAATTCATCAGATGAGTGTGATAACGGACGCTGCGCTGAATGGCGGCGCGTAGGAACGGGCGGTGAAATAAGCGCGCCAAAAAAACTATAAAGTTTACGTTTTTTTTCCGTAATTCATCAGATGAGCGTGATAACGGATGCTGTGCTGAACGGCGGCACGTAGGAACGGGCGATGAAATAAGTGCGCCAAAAAAACTATAAAGTTTACGTTTTTTTTCCGTAATTCATCAGATGAGCGTGATAACGGATGCTGTGCTGAACGGCGGCACGTAGGAACGGGCGATGAAATAAGTGCGCCAAAAAAACGATAAAGTTTACGTTTTTTTTCTGTAATTTATCAGATCAGCGTGATAACGGACGCAGCCCTTAACGGCGGCGTCAGAGCGACTTTATTTTGTTGCATTTGAATTTTAAGTGCTTTTGCTATCATCAAACCTGTAGCCAGCTCTCATCCTCATTGAGCTATTCCAAGGGTGAGGGCTGGCTAAGGGTCGCCCTGGAGGCACCTGTAGCCAGCTCTCATCCTCATTGAGCTGCTCCAAGGGTGAGGGCTGGCTAGGGGTCGCCCTGGAGGCACCTGTAGCCAGCTCTCATCCTCATTGAGCTGCTCCAAGGGTGAGGGCTGGCTACGGGTCGCCCTGGAGGCACCTGTAGCCAGCTCTCATCCTCATTGAGCTGCTCCAAGGGTGAGGGCTGGCTAGGGTTCGCCCTGGAGGCACCTGTAGCCAGCTCTCATCCTCATTGAGCTGCTCCAAGGGTGAGGGCTGGCTAGGGGTCGCCCTGGAGGCACCTGTAGCCAGCTCTCATCCTCATTGAGCTGCTCCAAGGGTGAGGGCTGGCTAGGGGTCGCCCTGGAGGCACCTGTAGCCAGCTCTGATCCTCATTGAGCTGCTCCAAGGGTGAGGGCTGGCTAGGGGTCGCCCTGGAGGCACCTGTAGCCAGCTCTCATCCTCATTGAGCTGCTCCAAGGGTGAGGGCTGGCTAGGGGTCGCCCTGGAGGCACCTATAGCCAGCTCTCATCCTCATTGAGCTATTCGAAGGGTGAGGGCTGGCTACGTGTCGCCCTGGAGGCACCTGTAGCCAACTCTCATCCTCATTGAGCGTGATAACGGACGCTGCGCGGAACGGCGGCGCATAGGAACGGGCGGTGAAATAAGCGCGCCAAAAAAACTATAAAGTTTACGTTTTTTTTCCGTAATTCATCAGATGAGGGTGATAACGGACGCTGCGCTGAACGGCGGCGCTTAGGAACGGGCGGTGAAATAAGCGCGCCAAAAAAACTATAAAATTTACGTTTTTTTTCCGTAATTCATCAGATGAGCGTGATAACGGAAGCTGCGCTAAACGGCGGCGCGTAGGAACGGGCGGTGAAATAAGCGCGCCAAAAAAGCTATAAAGTGTACGTTTTTTTTCCATAATTCATTAGATGAGCGTGATAACGGAAGCTGCGTTGAACGGCGGCGCGTAGGAACGGGCGGTGAAATAAGCGCGCCAAAAAAACTATAAAGTTTACGTTTTTTTCCGTAATTCATCAGATGAGCGTGATAACGGACGCTGCGCTGAATGGCGGCGAGTAGGAACGGGCGGTGAAATAAGCGCGCCAAAAAAACTATAAAGTTTACGTTTTTTTTCCGTAATTCATCAGATGAGCGTGATAACGGATGCTGTGCTGAACGGCGGCACGTAGGAACGGGCGGTGAAATAAGTGCGCCAAAAAAACGATAAAGTTTACGTTTTTTTTCTGTAATTTATCAGATGAGCGTGATAACGGACGCAGCCCTTAACGGCGGCGTCAGAGCGACTTTTTTTTGTTGCAGATTGAATTTTAAGTGCTTTTGGTATCATCAAACCTGTAGCCAGCTCTCATCCTCATTGAGCTATTCCAAGGGTGAGGGCTGGCTAGGGGTCGCCCTGGAGGCACCTGTAGCCAGCTCTCATCCTCATTGAGCTGCTCCAAGGGTGAGGGCTGGCTAGGGGTCGCCCTGGAGGCACCTGTAGCCAGCTCTCATACTCATTGAGGTGCTCCAAGGGTGAGGGCTGGCTAGGGGTCGCCCTGGAGGCACCTGTAGCCAGCTCTCATCCTCATTGAGCTGCTCCAAGGGTGAGGGCTGGCTAGGGGTCGCCCTGGAGGCACCTGTAGCCAGCTCTCATCCTCATTGAGCTGCTCCAAGGGTGAGGGCTGGCTAGGGGTCGCCCTGGAGGCACCTGTAGCCAGCTCTCATCCTCATTGAGCTGCTCCAAGGGTGAGGGCTGGCTACGGGTCGCCCTGGAGGCACCTGTAGCCAGCTCTCATCCTCATTGAGCTGCTCCAAGGGTGAGGGCTGGCTAGGGGTCGCCCTGGAGGCACCTGTAGCCAGCTCTCATCCTCATTGAGCTGCTCCAAGGGTGAGGGCTGGCTAGAGGTCGCCCTGGAGGCACCTGTAGCCAGCTCTCATCCTCATTGAGCTGCTCCAAGGGTGAGGGCTGGCTAGGGGTCGCCCTGGAGGCACCTGTAGCCAGCTCTCATCCTCATTGAGCTATTCCAAGGGTGAGGGCTGGCTACGTGTCGCCCTGGAGGCACTTGTAGCCAGCTCTCATCCTCATTGAGCGTGATAACGGACGCTGCGCTGAACGGCGGCGCATAGGAACGGGCGGTGAAATAAGCGCGCCAAAAAAACTATAAAGTTTACATTTTTTTTCCGTAATTCATCAGATGAGGGTGATAACGGACGCTGCGCTGAACGGCGGCGCGTAGGAACGGGCGGTGAAATAAGTGCGCCAAAAAAACTATAAAGTTTACGTTTTTTTTCCGTAATTCATCAGATGAGCGTGATAACGGACGCTGCGCTGAATGGCGGCGCGTAGGAACGGGCGGTGAAATAAGCGCGCCAAAAAATCTATAAAGTTTACGTTTTTTTTCCGTAATTCATCAGATGAGCGTGATAACGGATGCTGTGCTGAACGGCGGCACGTAGGAACGGGCGATGAAATAAGTGCGCCAAAAAAACTATAAAGTTTACGTTTTTTTTCCGTAATTCATCAGATGAGCGTGATAACGGATGCTGTGCTGAACGGCGGCACGTAGGAACGGGCGATGAAATAAGTGCGCCAAAAAAACGATAAAGTTTACGTTTTTTTTCTGTAATTTATCAGATCAGCGTGATAACGGACGCAGCCCTTAACGGCGGCGTCAGAGCGACTTTATTTTGTTGCAGATTGAATTTTAAGTGCTTTTGCTATCATCAAACCTGTAGCCAGCTCTCATCCTCATTGAGCTATTCCAAGGGTGAGGGCTGGCTAAGGGTCGCCCTGGAGGCACCTGTAGCCAGCTCTCATCCTCATTGAGCTGCTCCAAGGGTGAGGGCTGGCTAGGGGTCGCCCTGGAGGCACCTGTTGCCAGCTCTCATCCTCATTGAGCTGCTCCAAGGGTGAGGGCTGGCTAGGGGTCGCCCTGGAGGCACCTGTAGCCAGCTCTCATCCTCATTGAGCTGCTCCAAGGGTGAGGGCTGGCTACGGATCGCCCTGGAGGCACCTGTAGCCAGCTCTCATCCTCATTGAGCTGCTCCAAGGGTGAGGGCTGGCTAGGGGTCGCCCTGGAGGCACCTGTACCAGCTCTCATCCTCATTGAGCTGCTCCAAGGGTGAGGGCTGGCTAGGGGTCGCCCTGGAGGCACCTGTAGCCAGCTCTCATCCTCATTGAGCTGCTCCAAGGGTGAGGGCTGGCTAGGGTTCGCCCTGGAAGCACCTGTAGCCAGCTCTCATCCTCATTGAGCTGCTCCAAGGGTGAGGGCTGGCTAGGGGTCGCCCTGGAGGCACCTGTAGCCAGCTCTCATCCTCATTGAGCTATTCCAAGGGTGAGGGCTGGCTACGTGTCGCCCTGGAGGCACTTGTAGCCAGCTCTCATCCTCATTGAGCGTGATAACGGACGCTGCGCTGAACGGCGGCGCATAGGAACGGGCGGTGAAATAAGCGCGCCAAAAAAAACTATAAAGTTTACGTTTTTTTTCCGTAATTCATCAGATGAGGGTGATAACGGACGCTGCGCTGAACGGCGGTGCGTAGGAACGGGCGGTGAAATAAGCGCGCCAAAAAAACTATAAAGTTTACGTTTTTTTTCCGTAATTCATCAGATGAGCGTGATAACGGATGCTGCGCTGAATGGCGGCGCGTAGGAACGGGCGGTGAAATAAGCGCGCCAAAAAAACTATAAAGTTTACTTTTTTTTTCCGTAAATCATCAGATGAGCGTGATAACGGATGCTGTGCTGAACGGCGACACGTAGGAACGGGCGATGAAATAAGTGCGCCAAAAAAACGATAAAGTTTACGTTTTTTTTCTGTAATTTATCAGATCACCATGATAACGGACGCAGCCCTTAACGGCGGCGTCAGAGCGACTTTTTTTTGTTCCAGATTGAATTTTAAGTGCTTTTGCTATCATCAAACCTGTAGCCAGCTCTCATCCTCATTGAGCTATTCCAAGGGTGAGGGCTGGCTAAGGGTCGCCCTGGAGGCACCTGTAGCCAGCTCTCATCCTCATTGAGCTGCTCCAAGGGTGAGGGCTGGCTAGGGGTCGCCCTGGAAGCACCTGTAGCCAGCTCTCATCCTCATTGAGCTGCTCCAAGGGTGAGGGCTGGCTAGGGGTCGCCCTGGAGGCACCTGTAGCCAGCTCTCATCCTCATTGAGCTGCTCCAAGGGTGAGGGCTGGCTACGGGTCGCCCTGGAGGCACCTGTAGCCAGCTCTCATCCTCATTGAGCTGCTCCAAGGGTGAGGGCTGGCTAGGGGTCGCCCTGGAGGCACCTGTAGCCAGCTCTCATCCTCATTGAGCTGCTCCAAGGGTGAGGGCTGGCTAGGGGTCGCCCTGGAGGCACCTGTAGCCAGCTCTCATCCTCATTGAGCTGCTCCAAGGGTGAGGGCTGGCTAGGGGTCGCCCTGGAGGCACCTGTAGCCAGCTCTCATCCTCATTGAGCTGCTCCAAGGGTGAGGGCTGGCTAGGGGTCGCCCTGGAGGCACCTGTAGCCAGCTCTCATCCTCATTGAGCTGCTCCAAGGGTGAGGGCTGGCTACGGGTCGCTCTGGAGGCACCTGTAGCCAGCTCTCATCCTCATTGAGCTGCTCCAAGGGTGAGGGCTGGCTAGGGGTCGCCCTGGAGGCACCTGTAGCCAGCTCTCATCCTCATTGAGCTGCTCCAAGGGTGAGGGCTGGCTAGGGGTCGCCCTGGAGGCACCTGTAGCCAGCTCTCATCCTCATTGAGCTGCTCCAAGGGTGAGGGCTGGCTAGGGGTCGCCCTGGAGGCACCTGTAGCCAGCTCTCATCCTCATTGAGCTGCTCCAAGGGTGAGGGCTGGCTAGGGGTCGCCCTGGAGGCACCTGTAGCCAGCTCTCATCCTCATTGAGCTGCTCCAAGGGTGAGGGCTGGCTAGGGGTCGCCCTGGAGACACCTGTAGCCAGCTCTCATCCTCATTGAGCTATTCGAAGGGTGAGGGCTGGCTACGTGTCGCCCTGGAGGCACCTGTAGCCAACTCTCATCCTCATTGAGCGTGATAACGGACGCTGCGCTGAACGGCGGCGCATAGGAACGGGCGGTGAAATAAGCGCGCCAAAAAAACTATAAAGTTTACGTTTTTTTTCGTAATTCATCAGATGAGGGTGATAACGGACGCTGCGCTGAACGGCGGCGCGTAGGAACGGGCGGTGAAATAAGCGCGCCAAAAAAAACATAAAATTTACGTTTTTTTTCCGTAATTCATCAGATGAGCGTGATAACGGAAGCTGCGCTGAACGGCGGCGCGTAGGAACGGGCGGTGAAATAAGCGCACCAAAAAAGCTATAAAGTGTACGTTTTTTTTCCATAATTCATTAGATGAGCGTGATAACGGAAGCTGCGTTGAACGGCGGCGCGTAGGAACGGGCGGTGAAATAAGCGCGCCAAAAAAACTATAAAGTTTACGTTTTTTTTCCGTAATTCATCAGATGAGCGTGATAACGGACGCTGCGCTGAATGGCGGCGCGTAGGAACGGGCGGTGAAATAAGCGCGCCAAAAAAACTATAAAGTTTACGTTTTTTTTCCGTAATTCATCAGATGAGCGTGATAACGGACGCTGCGCTGAATGGCGGCGCGTAGGAACGGGCGGTGAAATAAGCGCGCCAAAAAAACTATAAAATTTACGTTTTTTTTCCGTAAATCTTCAGATGAGCGTGATAACGGATGCTGTGCTGAACGGCGGCACGTAGGAACGGGCGATGAAATAAGTGCGCCAAAAAAACGATAAAGTTTACGTTTTTTTTCTGTAATTTATCAGATCACCGTGATAACGGACGCAGCCCTTAACGGCGGCGTCAGAGCGACTTTTTTTTGTTGCAGATTGAATTTTAAGTGCTTTTGCTATCATCAAACCTGTAGCCAGCTCTCATCCTCATTGAGCTATTCCAAGGGTGAGGGCTGGCTAAGGGTCGCCCTGGAGGCACCTGTAGCCAGCTCTCATCCTCATTGAGCTGCTCCAAGGGTGAGGGCTGGCTAGGGGTCGCCCTGGAGGCACCTGTAGCCATCTCTCATCCTCATTGAGCTGCTCCAAGGGTGAGGGCTGGCTAGGGGTCGCCCTGGAGGCACCTGTAGCCAGCTCTCATCCTCATTGAGCTGCTCCAAGGGTGAGGGCTGGCTACGGGTCGCCCTGGAGGCACCTGTAGCCAGCTCTCATCCTCATTGAGCTGCTCCAAGGGTGAGGGCTGGCTAGGGGTCGCCCTGGAGGCACCTGTAGCCAGCTCTCATCCTCATTGAGCTGCTCCAAGGGTGAGGGCTGGCTAGGGGTCGCCCTGGAAGCACCTGTAGCCAGCTCTCATCCTCATTGAGCTGCTCCAAGGGTGAGGGCTGGCTAGGGGTCGCCCTCGAGGCACCTGTAGCCAGCTCTCATCCTCATTGAGCTGCTCCAAGGGTGAGGGCTGGCTAGGGGTCGCCCTGGAGGCACCTGTAGCCAGCTCTCATCCTCATTGAGCTGCTCCAAGGGTGAGGGCTGGCTAGGGGTCGCCCTGGAGGCACCTGTAGCCAGCTCTCATCCTCATTGAGCTGCTCCAAGGGTGAGAGCTGGCTAGGGGTCGCCCTGGAGGCACCTGTAGCCAGCTCTCATCCTCATTGAGCTGCTCCAAGGGTGAGGGCTGGCTAGGGGTCGCCCTGGAGGCACCTGTAGCCAGCTCTCATCCTCATTGAGCTGCTCCAAGGGTGAGGGCTGGCTAGGGGTCACCCTGGAGGCACCTGTAGCCAGCTCTCATCCTCATTGAGCTGCTCCAAGGGTGAGGGCTGGCTAGGGGTCGCCCTGGAGGCACCTGTAGCCAGCTCTCATCCTCATTGAGCTGCTCCAAGGGTGAGGGCTGGCTAGGGGTCGCCCTGGAGGCACCTGTAGCCAGCTCTCATCCTCATTGAGCTGCTCCAAGGGTGAGGGCTGGCTAGGGGTCGCCCTGGAGACACCTGTAGCCAGCTCTCATCCTCATTGAGCTATTCGAAGGGTGAGGGCTGGCTACGTGTCGCCCTGGAGGCACCTGTAGCCAACTCTCATCCTCATTGAGCGTGATAACGGACGGTGCGCTGAACGGCGGCGCATAGGAACGGGCGGTGAAATAAGCGCGCCAAAAAAACTATAAAGTTTACGTTTTTTTCCGTAATTCATCAGATGAGGGTGATAACGGACGCTGCGCTGAACGGCGGCGCGTAGGAACGGGCGGTGAAATAAGCGCGCCAAAAAAACTATAAAATTTACGTTTTTTTTCCGTAATTCATCAGATGAGCGTGATAACGGACGCTGCGCTGAATGGCGGCGCGTAGGAACGGGCGGTGAAATAAGCGCGCCAAAAAAACTATAAAATTTACGTTTTTTTTCCGTAAATCTTCAGATGAGCGTGATAACGGATGCTGTGCTGAACGGCGGCACGTAGGAACGGGCGATGAAATAAGTGCGCCAAAAAAACGATAAAGTTTACGTTTTTTTTCTGTAATTTATCAGATCACCGTGATAACGGACGCAGCCCTTAACGGCGGCGTCAGAGCGACTTTTTTTTGTTGCAGATTGAATTTTAAGTGCTTTTGCTATCATCAAACCTGTAGCCAGCTCTCATCCTCATTGAGCTATTCCAAGGGTGAGGGCTGGCTAAGGTTCGCCCTGGAGGCACCTGTAGCCAGCTCTCATCCTCATTGAGCTGCTCCAAGGGTGAGGGCTGGCTAGGGGTCGCCCTGGAGGCACCTGTAGCCATCTCTCATCCTCATTGAGCTGCTCCAAGGGTGAGGGCTGGCTAGGGGTCGCCCTGGAGGCACCTGTAGCCAGCTCTCATCCTCATTGAGCTGCTCCAAGGGTGAGGGCTGGCTACGGGTCGCCCTGGAGGCACCTGTAGCCAGCTCTCATCCTCATTGAGCTGCTCCAAGGGTGAGGGCTGGCTAGGGGTCGCCCTGGAGGCACCTGTAGCCAGCTCTCATCCTCATTGAGCTGCTCCAAGGGTGAGGGCTGGCTAGGGGTCGCCCTGGAAGCACCTGTAGCCAGCTCTCATCCTCATTGAGCTGCTCCAAGGGTGAGGGCTGGCTAGGGGTCGCCCTGGAGGCACCTCTAGCCAGCTCTCATCCTCATTGAGCTGCTCCAAGGGTGAGGGCTGGCTAGGGGTCGCCCTGGAGGCACCTGTAGCCAGCTCTCATCCTCATTGAGCTGCTCCAAGGGTGAGGGCTGGCTAGGGGTCGCCCTGGAGGCACCTGTAGCCAGCTCTCATCCTCATTGAGCTGCTCCAAGGGTGAGGGCTGGCTAGGGGTCGCCCTGGAGGCACCTGTAGCCAGCTCTCATCCTCATTGAGCTGCTCCAAGGGTGAGAGCTGGCTAGGGGTCGCCCTGGAGGCACCTGTAGCCAGCTCTCATCCTCATTGAGCTGCTCCAAGGGTGAGGGCTGGCTAGAGGTCGCCCTGGAGGCACCTGTAGCCAGCTCTCATCCTCATTGAGCTGCTCCAAGGGTGAGGGCTGGCTAGGGGTCGCCCTGGAGGCACCTGTAGCCAGCTCTCATCCTCATTGAGCTGCTCCAAGGGAGAGGGCTGGCTAGGGGTCGCCCTGGAGGCACCTGTAGCCAGCTCTCATCCTCATTGAGCTGCTCCAAGGGTGAGGGCTGGCTAGGGGTCGCCCTGGAGGCACCTGTAGCCAGCTCTCATCCTCATTGAGCTGCTCCAAGGGTGAGGGCTGGCTAGGGGTCGCCCTGGAGACACCTGTAGCCAGCTCTCATCCTCATTGAGCTATTCGAAGGGTGAGGGCTGGCTACGTGTCGCCCTGGAGGCACCTGTAGCCAACTCTCATCCTCATTGAGCGTGATAACGGACGCTGCGCTGAACGGCGGCGCATAGGAACGGGCGGTGAAATAAGCGCGCCAAAAAAACTATAAAGTTTACGTTTTTTTTCGTAATTCATCAGATGAGGGTGATAACGGACGCTGCGCTGAACGGCGGCGCGTAGGAACGGGCGGTGAAATAAGCGCGCCAAAAAAAACATAAAATTTACGTTTTTTTTCCGTAATTCATCAGATGAGCGTGATAACGGAAGCTGCGCTGAACGGCGGCGCGTAGAAACGGGCGGTGAAATAAGCGCACCAAAAAAGCTATAAAGTGTACGTTTTTTTTCCATAATTCATTAGATGAGCGTGATAACGGAAGCTGCGTTGAACGGCGGCGCGTAGGAACGGGCGGTGAAATAGGCGCGCCAAAAAAACTATAAAGTTTACGGTTTTTTCCGTAATTCATCAGATGAGCGTGATAACGGACGCTGCGCTGAATGGCGGCGCGTAGGAACGGGCGGTGAAATAAGCGCGCCAAAAAAACTATAAAGTTTACGTTTTTTTTCCGTAATTCATCAGATGAGCGTGATAACGGATGCTGTGCTGAACGGCGGCACGTAGGAACGGGCGGTGAAATAAGTGCGCCAAAAAAACGATAAAGTTTACGTTTTTTTTCTGTAATTTATCAGATGAGCGTGATAACGGACGCAGCCCTTAACGGCGGCGTCAGAGCGACTTTTTTTTGTTGCAGATTGAATTTTAAGTGCTTTTGGTATCATCAAACCTGTAGCCAGCTCTCATCCTCATTGAGCTATTCCAAGGGTGAGGGCTGGCTAGGGGTCGCCCTGGAGGCACCTGTAGCCAGCTCTCATCCTCATTGAGCTGCTCCAAGGGTGAGGGCTGGCTAGGGGTCGCCCTGGAGGCACCTGTAGCCAGCTCTCATCCTCATTGAGCTGCTCCAAGGGTGAGGGCTGGCTAGGGGTCGCCCTGGAGGCACCTGTAGCCAGCTCTCATCCTCATTGAGCTGCTCCAAGGGTGAGCGCTGGCTAGGGGTCGCCCTGGAGGCACCTGTAGCCAGCTCTCATCCTCATTGAGCTGCTCCAAGGGTGAGGGCTGGCTAGGGGTCGCCCTGGAGGCACCTGTAGCCAGCTCTCATCCTCATTGAGCTGCTCCAAGCGTGAGGGCTGGCTAGGGGTCGCCCTGGAGGCACCTGTAGCCAGCTCTCATCCTCATTGAGCTGCTCCAAGGGTGAGGGCTGGCTAGGGGTCGCCCTGGAGTCACCTGTAGCCAGCTCTCATCCTCATTGAGCTGCTCCAAGGGTGAGGGCTGGCTAGGGGTCGCCCTGGAGGCACCTGTAGCCAGCTCTCATCCTCATTGAGCTGCTCCAAGGGTGAGGGCTGGCTAGGGGTCGCCCTGGAGGCACCTGTAGCCAGCTCTCATCCTCATTGAGCTGCTCCAAGGGTGAGGGCTGGCTAGGGGTCACCATGGAGGCACCTGTAGCCAGCTCTCATCCTCATTGAGCTGCTCCAAGGGTGAGGGCTGGCTAGGGGTCGCCCTGGAGGCACCTGTAGCCAGCTCTCATCCTCATTGAGCTGCTCCAAGGGTGAGGGCTGGCTAGGGGTCGTCCTGGAGGCACCTGTAGCCAGCTCTCATCCTCATTGAGCTGCTCCAAGGGTGAGGGCTGGCTAGGGGTCGCCCTGGAGGCACCTGTAGCCAGCTCTCATCCTCATTGAGCTGCTCCAAGGGTGAGGGCTGGCTAGGGGTCGCCCTGGAGGCACCTGTAGCCAGCTCTCATCCTCATTGAGCTGCTCCAAGGGTGAGGGCTGGCTAGGGGTCGCCCTGGAGGCACCTGTAGCCAGCTCTCATCCTCATTGAGCTGCTCCAAGGGTGAGGGCTGGCTAGGGGTCGCCCTGGAGGCACCTGTAGCCAGCTCTCATCCTCATTGAGCTGCTCCAAGGGTGAGGGCTGGCTAGGGGTCGCCCTGGAGGCACCTGTAGCCAGCTCTCATCCTCATTGAGCTATTCCAAGGGTGAGGGCTGGCTATGTGTCGCCCTGGAGGCACTTGTAGCCAGCTCTCATCCTCATTGAGCGTGATAACGGACGCTGCGCTGAACGGCGGCGCATAGGAACGGGCGGTGAAATAAGCGCGCCAAAAAAAACTATAAAGTTTACGTTTTTTTTCCGTAATTCATCAGATGAGGGTGATAACGGACGCTGCGCTGAACGGCGGCGCGTAGGAACGGGCGGTGAAATAAGCGCGCCAAAAAAACTATAAAGTTTACGTTTTTTTTCCGTAATTCATCAGATGAGCATGATAACGGATGCTGCGCTGAATGGCGGCGCGTAGGAACGGGCGGTGAAATAAGCGCGCCAAAAAAACTATAAAGTTTACTTTTTTTTTCCGTAATTCATCAGATGAGCGTGATAACGGATGCTGTGCTGAACGGCGACACGTAGGAACGGGCGATGAAATAAGTGCGCCAAAAAAACGATAAAGTTTACGTTTTTTTTCTGTAATTTATCAGATCAGCGTGATAACGGACGCAGCCCTTAACGGCGGCGTCAGAGCGACTTTTTTTTGTTGTAGATTGAATTTTAAGTGCTTTTGCTATCATCAAACCTGTAGCCAGCTCTCATCCTCATTGAGCTATTCCAAGGGTGAGGGCTGGCTAAGGGTCGCCCTGGAGGCACCTGTAGCCAGCTCTCATCCTCATTGAGCTGCTCCAAGGGTGAGGGCTGGCTAGGGGTCGCCCTGGAGGCACCTGTAGCCAGCTCTCATCCTCATTGAGCTGCTCCAAGGGTGAGGGCTGGCTAGGGGTCGCCCTGGAGGCACCTGTAGCCATCTCTCATCCTCATTGAGCTGCTCCAAGGGTGAGGGCTGGCTAGGGGTCGCCCTGGAGGCACCTGTAGCCAGCTCTCATCCTCATTGAGCTGCTCCAAGGGTGAGGGCTGGCTAGGGGTCGCCCTGGAGGCACCTGTAGCCAGCTCTCATCCTCATTGAGCTGCTCCAAGGGTGAGGGCTGGCTAGGGGTCGCCCTGGAGGCACCTGTAGCCAGCTCTCATCCTCATTGAGCTGCTCCAAGGGTGAGGGCTGGCTAGGGGTCGCCCTGGAGGCACCTGTAGCCAGCTCTCATCCTCATTGAGCTGCTCCAAGGGTGAGGGCTGGCTAGGGGTCGCCCTGGAGGCACCTGTAGCCAGCTCTCATCCTCATTGAGCTGCTCCAAGGGTGAGGGCTGGCTAGGGGTCGCCCTGGAGGCACCTGTAGCCAGCTCTCATCCTCATTGAGCTGCTCCAAGGGTGAGAGCTGGCTAGGGGTCGCCCTGGAGGCACCTGTAGCCAGCTCTCATCCTCATTGAGCTGCTCCAAGGGTGAGGGCTGGCTAGGGGTCGCCCTGGAGGCACCTGTAGCCAGCTCTCATCCTCATTGAGCTGCTCCAAGGGTGAGGGCTGGCTAGGGGTCGCCCTGGAGGCACCTGTAGCCAGCTCTCATCCTCATTGAGCTGCTCCAAGGGTGAGGGCTGGCTAGGGGTCGCCCTGGAGGCACCTGTAGCCAGCTCTCATCCTCATTGAGCTGCTCCAAGGGTGAGGGCTGGCTAGGGGTCGCCCTGGAGACACCTGTAGCCAGCTCTCATCCTCATTGAGCTATTCGAAGGGTGAGGGCTGGCTACGTGTCGCCCTGGAGGCACCTGTAGCCAACTCTCATCCTCATTGAGCGTGATAACGGACGCTGCGCTGAACGGCGGCGCATAGGAACGGGCGGTGAAATAGGCGCGCCAAAAAAACTATAAAGTTTACGGTTTTTTTCGTAATTCATCAGATGAGGGTGATAACGGACGCTGCGCTGAACGGCGGCGCGTAGGAACGGGCGGTGAAATAAGCGCCCCAAAAAAACTATAAAATTTACGTTTTTTTTCCGTAATTCATCAGATGAGCGTGATAACGGAAGCTGCGCTGAACGGCGGCGTGTAGAAACGGGCGGTGAAATAAGCGCGCCAAAAAAGCTATAAAGTGTACGTTTTTTTTCCATAATTCATTAGATGAGCGTGATAACGGAAGCTGCGTTGAACGGCGGCGCGTAGGAACGGGCGGTGAAATAAGCGCGCCAAAAAAACTATAAAGTTTACGTTTTTTTTCCCGTAATTCATCAGATGAGCGTGATAACGGACGCTGCGCTGAATGGCGGCGCGTAGGAACGGGCGGTGAAATAAGCGCGCCAAAAAAACTATAAAGTTTACGTTTTTTTTCCGTAATTCATCAGATGAGCGTGATAACGGATGCTGTGCTGAACGGCGGCACGTAGGAACGGGCGGTGAAATAAGTGCGCCAAAAAAACGATAAAGTTTACTGTTTTTTCTGTAATTTATCAGATGAGCGTGATAACGGACGCAGCCCTTAACGGCGGCGTCAGAGCGACTTTTTTTTTTTGCAGATTGAATTTTAAGTGCTTTTGGTATCATCAAACCTGTAGCCAGCTCTCATCCTCATTGAGCTATTCCAAGGGTGAGGGCTGGCTAGGGGTCGCCCTGGAGGCACCTGTAGCCAGCTCTCATCCTCATTGAGCTGCTCCAAGGGTGAGGGCTGGCTAGGGGTCGCCCTGGAGGCACCTGTAGCCAGCTCTCATCCTCATTGAGCTGCTCCAAGGGTGAGGGCTGGCTAGGGGTCGCCCTGGAGGCACCTGTAGCCAGCTCTCATCCTCATTGAGCTGCTCCAAGGGTGAGGGCTGGCTAGGGGTCGCCCTGGAGGCACCTGTAGCCAGCTCTCATCCTCATTGAGCTGCTCCAAGGGTGAGGGCTGGCTAGGGGTCGCCCTGGAGGCACCTGTAGCCAGCTCTCATCCTCATTGAGCTGCTCCAAGCGTGAGGGCTGGCTAGGGGTCGCCCTGGAGGCACCTGTAGCCAGCTCTCATCCTCATTGAGCTGCTCCAAGGGTGAGGGCTGGCTAGGGGTCGCCCTGGAGTCACCTGTAGCCAGCTCTCATCCTCATTGAGCTGCTCCAAAGGTGAGGGCTGGCTAGGGGTCGCCCTGGAGGCACCTGTAGCCAGCTCTCATCCTCATTGAGCTGCTCCAAGGGTGAGGACTGGCTAGGGGTCGCCCTGGAGGCACCTGTAGCCAGCTCTCATCCTCATTGAGCTGCTCCAAGGGTGAGGGCTGGCTAGGGGTCGCCCTGGAGGCACCTGTAGCCAGCTCTCATCCTCATTGAGCTGCTCCAAGGGTGAGGGCTGGCTAGGGGTCGCCCTGGAGGCACCTGTAGCGAGCTCTCATCCTCATTGAGCTATTCCAAGGGTGAGGGCTGGCTATGTGTCGCCCTGGAGGCACTTGTAGCCAGCTCTCATCCTCATTGAGCGTGATAACGGACGCTGCGCTGAACGGCGGCGCATAGGAACGGGCGGTGAAATAAGCGCGCCAAAAAAAACTATAAAGTTTACGTTTTTTTTCCGTAATTCATCAGATGAGGGTGATAACGGACGCTGCGCTGAACGGCGGCGCGTAGGAACGGGCGGTGAAATAAGCGCGCCAAAAAAACTATAAAGTTTACGTTTTTTTTCCGTAATTCATCAGATGAGCATGATAACGGATGCTGCGCTGAATGGCGGCGCGTAGGAACGGGCGGTGAAATAAGCGCGCCAAAAAAACTATAAAGTTTACTTTTTTTTTCCGTAATTCATCAGATGAGCGTGATAACGGATGCTGTGCTGAACGGCGACACGTAGGAACGGGCGATGAAATAAGTGCGCCAAAAAAACGATAAAGTTTACGTTTTTTTTCTGTAATTTATCAGATCAGCGTGATAACGGACGCAGCCCTTAACGGCGGCGTCAGAGCGACTTTTTTTTGTTGTAGATTGAATTTTAAGTGCTTTTGCTATCATCAAACCTGTAGCCAGCTCTCATCCTCATTGAGCTATTCCAAGGGTGAGGGCTGGCTAAGGGTCGCCCTGGAGGCACCTGTAGCCAGCTCTCATCCTCATTGAGCTGCTCCAAGGGTGAGGGCTGGCTAGGGGTCGCCCTGGAGGCACCTGTAGCCAGCTCTCATCCTCATTGAGCTGCTCCAAGGGTGAGGGCTGGCTAGGGGTCGCCCTGGAGGCACCTGTAGCCAGCTCTCATCCTCATTGAGCTGCTCCAAGGGTGAGGGCTGGCTAGGGGTCGCCCTGGAGGCACCTGTAGCCAGCTCTCATCCTCATTGAGCTGCTCCAAGGGTGAGGGCTGGCTAGCGGTCGCCCTGGAGGCACCTGTAGCCAGCTCTCATCCTCATTGAGCTGCTCCAAGGGTGAGGGCTGGCTAGGGGTCGCCCTGGAGGCACCTGTAGCCAGCTCTCATCCTCATTGAGCTGCTCCAAGGGTGAGGGCTGGCTAGGGGTCGCCCTGGAGGCACCTGTAGCCAGCTCTCATCCTCATTGAGCTGCTCCAAGGGTGAGGGCTGGCTAGGGGTCGCCCTGGAGGCACCTGTAGCCAGCTCTCATCCTCATTGAGCTGCTCCAAGGGTGAGGGCTGGCTAGGGGTCGCCCTGGAGGCACCTGTAGCCAGCTCTCATCCTCATTGAGCTGCTCCAAGGGTGAGAGCTGGCTAGGGGTCGCCCTGGAGGCACCTGTAGCCAGCTCTCATCCTCATTGAGCTGCTCCAAGGGTGAGGGCTGGCTAGGGGTCGCCCTGGAGGCACCTGTAGCCAGCTCTCATCCTCATTGAGCTGCTCCAAGGGTGAGGGCTGGCTAGGGGTCGCCCTGGAGGCACCTGTAGCCAGCTCTCATCCTCATTGAGCTGCTCCAAGGGTGAGGGCTGGCTAGGGGTCGCCCTGGAGGCACCTGTAGCCAGCTCTCATCCTCATTGAGCTGCTCCAAGGGTGAGGGCTGGCTAGGGGACGCCCTGGAGGCACCTGTAGCCAGCTCTCATCCTCATTGAGCTGCTCCAAGGGTGAGGGCTGGCTAGGGGTCGCCCTGGAGACACCTGTAGCCAGCTCTCATCCTCATTGAGCTATTCGAAGGGTGAGCGCTGGCTACGTGTCGCCCTGGAGGCACCTGTAGCCAACTCTCATCCTCATTGAGCGTGATAACGGACGCTGCGCTGAACGGCGGCGCATAGGAACGGGCGGTGAAATAAGCGCGCCAAAAAAACTATAAAGTTTACGTTTTTTTTCGTAATTCATCAGATGAGGGTGATAACGGACGCTGCGCTGAACGGCGGCGCGTAGGAACGGGCGGTGAAATAAGCGCCCCAAAAAAACTATAAAATTTACGTTTTTTTTCCGTAATTCATCAGATGAGCGTGATAACGGAAGCTGCGCTGAACGGCGGCGCGTAGGAACGGGCGGTGAAATAAGCGCGCCAAAAAAGCTATAAAGTGTACGTTTTTTTTCCATAATTCATTAGATGAGCGTGATAACGGAAGCTGCGTTGAACGGCGGCGCGTAGGAACGGGCGGTGAAATAAGCGCGCCAAAAAAACTATAAAGTTTACGTTTTTTTTCCCGTAATTCATCAGATGAGCGTGATAACGGACGCTGCGCTGAATGGCGGCGCGTAGGAACGGGCGGTGAAATAAGCGCGCCAAAAAAACTATAAAGTTTACGTTTTTTTTCCGTAATTCATCAGATGAGCGTGATAACGGATGCTGTGCTGAACGGCGGCACGTAGGAACGGGCGGTGAAATAAGTGCGCCAAAAAAACGATAAAGTTTACTGTTTTTTCTGTAATTTATCAGATGAGCGTGATAACGGACGCAGCCCTTAACGGCGGCGTCAGAGCGACTTTTTTTTTTTGCAGATTGAATTTTAAGTGCTTTTGGTATCATCAAACCTGTAGCCAGCTCTCATCCTCATTGAGCTATTCCAAGGGTGAGGGCTGGCTAGGGGTCGCCCTGGAGGCACCTGTAGCCAGCTCTCATCCTCATTGAGCTGCTCCAAGGGTGAGGGCTGGCTAGGGGTCGCCCTGGAGGCACCTGTAGCCAGCTCTCATCCTCATTGAGCTGCTCCAAGGGTGAGGGCTGGCTAGGGGTCGCCCTGGAGGCACCTGTAGCCAGCTCTCATCCTCATTGAGCTGCTCCAAGGGTGAGGGCTGGCTAGGGGTCGCCCTGGAGGCACCTGTAGCCAGCTCTCATCCTCATTGAGCTGCTCCAAGGGTGAGGGCTGGCTAGGGGTCGCCCTGGAGGCACCTGTAGCCAGCTCTCATCCTCATTGAGCTGCTCCAAGCGTGAGGGCTGGCTAGGGGTCGCCCTGGAGGCACCTGTAGCCAGCTCTCATCCTCATTGAGCTGCTCCAAGGGTGAGGGCTGGCTAGGGGTCGCCCTGGAGTCACCTGTAGCCAGCTCTCATCCTCATTGAGCTGCTCCAAGGGTGAGGGCTGGCTAGGGGTCGCCCTGGAGGCACCTGTAGCCAGCTCTCATCCTCATTGAGCTGCTCCAAGGGTGAGGGCTGGCTAGGGGTCGCCCTGGAGGCACCTGTAGCCAGCTCTCATCCTCATTGAGCTGCTCCAAGGGTGAGGGCTGGCTAGGGGTCGTCCTGGAGGCACCTGTAGCCAGCTCTCATCCTCATTGAGCTGCTCCAAGGGTGAGGGCTGGCTAGGGGTCGCCCTGGAGGCACCTGTAGCCAGCTCTCATCCTCATTGAGCTGCTCCAAGGGTGAGGGCTGGCTAGGGGTCGCCCTGGAGGCACCTGTAGCCAGCTCTCATCCTCATTGAGCTGCTCCAAGGGTGAGGGCTGGCTAGGGGTCGCCCTGGAGGCACCTGTAGCCAGCTCTCATCCTCATTGAGCTGCTCCAAGGGTGAGGGCTGGCTAGGGGTCGCCCTGGAGGCACCTGTAGCCAGCTCTCATCCTCATTGAGCTGCTCCAAGGGTGAGGGCTGGCTAGGGGTCGCCCTGGAGGCACCTGTAGCCAGCTCTCATCCTCATTGAGCTATTCCAAGGGTGAGGGCTGGCTATGTGTCGCCCTGGAGGCACTTGTAGCCAGCTCTCATCCTCATTGAGCGTGATAACGGACGCTGCGCTGAACGGCGGCGCATAGGAACGGGCGGTGAAATAAGCGCGCCAAAAAAAACTATAAAGTTTACGTTTTTTTTCCGTAATTCATCAGATGAGGGTGATAACGGACGCTGCGCTGAACGGCGGCGCGTAGGAACGGGCGGTGAAATAAGCGCGCCAAAAAAACTATAAAGTTTACGTTTTTTTTCCGTAATTCATCAGATGAGCATGATAACGGATGCTGCGCTGAATGGCGGCGCGTAGGAACGGGCGGTGAAATAAGCGCGCCAAAAAAACTATAAAGTTTACTTTTTTTTTCCGTAATTCATCAGATGAGCGTGATAACGGATGCTGTGCTGAACGGCGACACGTAGGAACGGGCGATGAAATAAGTGCGCCAAAAAAACGATAAAGTTTACGTTTTTTTTCTGTAATTTATCAGATCAGCGTGATAACGGACGCAGCCCTTAACGGCGGCGTCAGAGCGACTTTTTTTTGTTGTAGATTGAATTTTAAGTGCTTTTGCTATCATCAAACCTGTAGCCAGCTCTCATCCTCATTGAGCTATTCCAAGGGTGAGGGCTGGCTAAGGGTCACCCTGGAGGCACCTGTAGCCAGCTCTCATCCTCATTGAGCTGCTCCAAGGGTGAGGGCTGGCTAGGGGTCGCCCTGGAGGCACCTGTAGCCAGCTCTCATCCTCATTGAGCTGCTCCAAGGGTGAGGGCTGGCTAGGGGTCGCCCTGGAGGCACCTGTAGCCAGCTCTCATCCTCATTGAGCTGCTCCAAGGGTGAGGGCTGGCTAGGGGTCGCCCTGGAGGCACCTGTAGCCAGCTCTCATCCTCATTGAGCTGCTCCAAGGGTGAGGGCTGGCTAGCGGTCGCCCTGGAGGCACCTGTAGCCAGCTCTCATCCTCATTGAGCTGCTCCAAGGGTGAGGGCTGGCTAGGGGTCGCCCTGGAGGCACCTGTAGCCAGCTCTCATCCTCATTGAGCTGCTCCAAGGGTGAGGGCTGGCTAGGGGTCGCCCTGGAGGCACCTGTAGCCAGCTCTCATCCTCATTGAGCTGCTCCAAGGGTGAGGGCTGGCTAGGGGTCGCCCTGGAGGCACCTGTAGCCAGCTCTCATCCTCATTGAGCTGCTCCAAGGGTGAGGGCTGGCTAGGGGTCGCCCTGGAGGCACCTGTAGCCAGCTCTCATCCTCATTGAGCTGCTCCATGGGTGAGGGCTGGCTAGGGGTCGCCCTGGAGGCACCTGTAGCCAGCTCTCATCCTCATTGAGCTGCTCCAAGGGTGAGGGCTGGCTAGGGGTCGCCCTGGAGGCACCTGTAGCCAGCTCTCATCCTCATTGAGCTGCTCCAAGGGTGAGAGCTGGCTAGGGGTCGCCCTGGAGGCACCTGTAGCCAGCTCTCATCCTCATTGAGCTGCTCCAAGGGTGAGGGCTGGCTAGGGGTCGCCCTGGAGGCACCTGTAGCCAGCTCTCATCCTCATTGAGCTGCTCCAAGGGTGAGGGCTGGCTAGGGGTCGCCCTGGAGGCACCTGTAGCCAGCTCTCATCCTCATTGAGCTGCTCCAAGGGTGAGGGCTGGCTAGGGGTCGCCCTGGAGGCACCTGTAGCCAGCTCTCATCCTCATTGAGCTGCTCCAAGGGTGAGGGCTGGCTAGGGGTCGCCCTGGAGACACCTGTAGCCAGCTCTCATCCTCATTGAGCTATTCGAAGGGTGAGGGCTGGCTACGTGTCGCCCTGGAGGCACCTGTAGCCAACTCTCATCCTCATTGAGCGTGATAACGGACGCTGCGCTGAACGGCGGCGCATAGGAACGGGCGGTGAAATAAGCGCGCCAAAAAAACTATAAAGTTTACGGTTTTTTTCGTAATTCATCAGATGAGGGTGATAACGGACGCTGCGCTGAACGGCGGCGCGTAGGAACGGGCGGTGAAATAAGCGCCCCAAAAAAACTATAAAATTTACGTTTTTTTTCCGTAATTCATCAGATGAGCGTGATAACGGAAGCTGCGCTGAACGGCGGCGTGTAGAAACGGGCGGTGAAATAAGCGCGCCAAAAAAGCTATAAAGTTTTTCTTTTTTTTCCATAATTCATTAGATGAGCGTGATAACGGAAGCTGCGTTGAACGGCGGCGCGTAGGAACGGGCGGTGAAATAAGCGCGCCAAAAAAACTATAAAGTTTACGTTTTTTTTCCCGTAATTCATCAGATGAGCGTGATAACGGACGCTGCGCTGAATGGCGGCGCGTAGGAACGGGCGGTGAAATAAGCGCGCCAAAAAAACTATAAAGTTTACGTTTTTTTTCCGTAATTCATCAGATGAGCGTGATAACGGATGCTGTGCTGAACGGCGGCACGTAGGAACGGGCGGTGAAATAAGTGCGCCAAAAAAACGATAAAGTTTACTGTTTTTTCTGTAATTTATCAGATGAGCGTGATAACGGACGCAGCCCTTAACGGCGGCGTCAGAGCGACTTTTTTTTTTTGCAGATTGAATTTTAAGTGCTTTTGGTATCATCAAACCTGTAGCCAGCTCTCATCCTCATTGAGCTATTCCAAGGGTGAGGGCTGGCTAGGGGTCGCCCTGGAGGCACCTGTAGCCAGCTCTCATCCTCATTGAGCTGCTCCAAGGGTGAGGGCTGGCTAGGGGTCGCCCTGGAGGCACCTGTAGCCAGCTCTCATCCTCATTGAGCTGCTCCAAGGGTGAGGGCTGGCTAGGGGTCGCCCTGGAGGCACCTGTAGCCAGCTCTCATCCTCATTGAGCTGCTCCAAGGGTGAGGGCTGGCTAGGGGTCGCCCTGGAGGCACCTGTAGCCAGCTCTCATCCTCATTGAGCTGCTCCAAGGGTGAGGGCTGGCTAGGGGTCGCCCTGGAGGCACCTGTAGCCAGCTCTCATCCTCATTGAGCTGCTCCAAGCGTGAGGGCTGGCTAGGGGTCGCCCTGGAGGCACCTGTAGCCAGCTCTCATCCTCATTGAGCTGCTCCAAGGGTGAGGGCTGGCTAGGGGTCGCCCTGGAGTCACCTGTAGCCAGCTCTCATCCTCATTGAGCTGCTCCAAAGGTGAGGGCTGGCTAGGGGTCGCCCTGGAGGCACCTGTAGCCAGCTCTCATCCTCATTGAGCTGCTCCAAGGGTGAGGGCTGGCTAGGGGTCGCCCTGGAGGCACCTGTAGCCAGCTCTCATCCTCATTGAGCTGCTCCAAGGGTGAGGGCTGGCTAGGGGTCGCCCTGGAGGCACCTGTAGCCAGCTCTCATCCTCATTGAGCTGCTCCAAGGGTGAGGGCTGGCTAGGGGTCGCCCTGGAGGCACCTGTAGCCAGCTCTCATCCTCATTGAGCTGCTCCAAGGGTGAGGGCTGGCTAGGGGTCGCCCTGGAGGCACCTGTAGCCAGCTCTCATCCTCATTGAGCTGCTCCAAGGGTGAGGGCTGGCTAGGGGTCGCCCTGGAGACACCTGTAGCCAGCTCTCATCCTCATTGAGCTATTCGAAGGGTGAGCGCTGGCTACGTGTCGCCCTGGAGGCACCTGTAGCCAACTCTCATCCTCATTGAGCGTGATAACGGACGCTGCGCTGAACGGCGGCGCATAGGAACGGGCGGTGAAATAAGCGCGCCAAAAAAACTATAAAGTTTACGTTTTTTTTCGTAATTCATCAGATGAGGGTGATAACGGACGCTGCGCTGAACGGCGGCGCGTAGGAACGGGCGGTGAAATAAGCGCCCCAAAAAAACTATAAAATTTACGTTTTTTTTCCGTAATTCATCAGATGAGCGTGATAACGGAAGCTGCGCTGAACGGCGGCGCGTAGGAACGGGCGGTGAAATAAGCGCGCCAAAAAAGCTATAAAGTGTACGTTTTTTTTCCATAATTCATTAGATGAGCGTGATAACGGAAGCTGCGTTGAACGGCGGCGCGTAGGAACGGGCGGTGAAATAAGCGCGCCAAAAAAACTATAAAGTTTACGTTTTTTTTCCCGTAATTCATCAGATGAGCGTGATAACGGACGCTGCGCTGAATGGCGGCGCGTAGGAACGGGCGGTGAAATAAGCGCGCCAAAAAAACTATAAAGTTTACGTTTTTTTTCCGTAATTCATCAGATGAGCGTGATAACGGATGCTGTGCTGAACGGCGGCACGTAGGAACGGGCGGTGAAATAAGTGCGCCAAAAAAACGATAAAGTTTACTGTTTTTTCTGTAATTTATCAGATGAGCGTGATAACGGACGCAGCCCTTAACGGCGGCGTCAGAGCGACTTTTTTTTTTTGCAGATTGAATTTTAAGTGCTTTTGGTATCATCAAACCTGTAGCCAGCTCTCATCCTCATTGAGCTGCTCCAAGGGTGAGGGCTGGCTAGGGGTCGCCCTGGAGGCACCTGTAGCCAGCTCTCATCCTCATTGAGCTGCTCCAAGGGTGAGGGCTGGCTAGGGGTCGCCCTGGAGGCACCTGTAGCCAGCTCTCATCCTCATTGAGCTGCTCCAAGGGTGAGGGCTGGCTAGGGGTCGCCCTGGAGGCACCTGTAGCCAGCTCTCATCCTCATTGAGCTGCTCCAAGGGTGAGGGCTGGCTAGGGGTCGCCCTGGAGGCACCTGTAGCCAGCTCTCATCCTCATTGAGCTATTCGAAGGGTGAGGGCTGGCTACGTGTCGCCCTGGAGGCACCTGTAGCCAACTCTCATCCTCATTGAGCGTGATAACGGACGCTGCGCTGAACGGCGGCGCATAGGAACGGGCGGTGAAATAAGCGCGCCAAAAAAACTATAAAGTTTACGTTTTTTTTCCGTAATTCATCAGATGAGGGTGATAACGGACGCTGTGCTGAACGGCGGCGCGTAGGAACGGGCGGTGAAATAAGCGCGCCAAAAAAAGTATAAAATTTACGTTTTTTTTCCGTAATTCATCAGATGAGCGTGATAACGGAAGCTGCGCTGAACGGCGGCGCGTAGGAACGGGCGGTGAAATAAGCGCGCCAAAAAAGCTATAAAGTGTACGTTTTTTTTCCATAATTCATTAGATGAGCGTGATAACGGAAGCTGCGTTGAACGGCGGCGCGTAGGAACGGGCGGTGAAATAAGCGCGCCAAAAAAACTATAAAGTTTACGTTTTTTTTCCGTAATTCATCAGATGAGCGTGATAACGGACGCTGCGCTGAATGGCGGCGCGTAGGAATGGGCGGTGAAATAAGCGCGCCAAAAAAACTATAAAGTTTACGTTTTTTTCCGTAATTCATCAGATGAGCGTGATAACGGATGCTGTGCTGAACAGCGGCACGTAGGAACGGGCGGTGAAATAAGTGCGCCAAAAAAACGATAAAGTTTACGTTTTTTTTCTGTAATTTATCAGATGAGCGTGATAACGGACGCAGCCCTTAACGGCGGCGTCAGAGCGACTTTTTTTTGTTGCAGATTGAATTTTAAGTGCTTTTGGTATCATCAAACCTGTAGCCAGCTCTCATCCTCATTGAGCCATTCCAAGGGTGAGGGCTGGCTAGGGGTCGCCCTGGAGGCACCTGTAGCCAGCTCTCATCCTCATTGAGCTGCTCCAAGGGTGAGGGCTGGCTAGGGGTCGCCCTGGAGGCACCTTTAGCCAGCTCTCATACTCATTGAGGTGCTCCAAGGGTGAGGGCTGGCTAGGGGTCGCCCTGGAGGCACCTGTAGCCAGCTCTCATCCTCATTGAGCTGCTCCAAGGGTGAGGGCTGGCTAGGGGTCGCCCTGGAGGCACCTGTAGCCAGCTCTCATCCTCATTGAGCTGCTCCAAGGGTGAGGGCTGGCTAGGGGTCGCCCTGGAGACACCTGTAGCCAGCTCTCATCCTCATTGAGCTGCTCCAAGGGTGAGGGCTGGCTAGGGGTCGCCCTGGAGGCACCTGTAGCCAGCTCTCATCCTCATTGAGCTGCTCCAAGGGTGAGGGCTGGCTAGGGGTCGCCCTGGAGGCACCTGTAGCCAGCTCTCATCCTCATTGAGCTGCTCCAAGGGTGAGGGCTGGCTAGGGGTCGCCCTGGAGGCACCTGTAGCCAGCTCTCATCCTCATTGAGCTGCTCCAAGGGTGAGGGCTGGCTAGGGGTCGCCCTGGAGGCACCTGTAGCCAGCTCTCATCCTCATTGAGCTATTCCAAGGGTGAGGGCTGGCTACGTGACGCCCTGGAGGCACTTGTAGCCAGCTCTCATCCTCATTGAGCGTGATAACGGACGCTGCGCTGAACGGCGGCGCATAGGAACGGGCGGTGAAATAAGCGCGCCAAAAAAACTATAAAGTTTACGTTTTTTTTCCGTAATTCATCAGATGAGGGTGATAACGGACGCTGCGCTGAACGGCGGCGCGTAGGAACGGGCGGTGAAATAAGCGCGCCAAAAAAACTATAAAGTTTACGTTTTTTTTCCGTAATTCATCAGATGAGCGTGATAACGGACGCTGCGCTGAATGGCGGCGCGTAGGAACGGGCGGTGAAATAAGCGCGCCAAAAAAACTATAAAGTTTACATTTTTTTTCCGTAATTCATCAGATGAGCGTGATAACGGATGCTGTGCTGAACGGCGGCACGTAGGAACGGGCGATGAAATAAGTGCGCCAAAAAAACGATAAATTTTCCTTTTTTTTTCTGTAATTTATCAGATCAGCGTGATAACGGACGCAGCCCTTAACGGGGGCGTCAGAGCGACTTTATTTTGTTGCAGATTGAATTTTAAGTGCTTTTGCTATCATCAAACCTGTAGCCAGCTCTCATCCTCATTGAGCTATTCCAAGGGTGAGGGCTGGCTAGGGGTCGCCCTGGAGGCACCTGTAGCCAGCTCTCATCCTCATTGAGCTGCTCCAAGGGTGAGGGCTGACTAGGGGTCGCCCTGGAGGCACCTGTAGCCTGCTCTCATCCTCATTGAGCTGCTCCAAGGGTGAGGGCTGGCTAGGGGTCGCCCTGGAGGCACCTGTAGCCAGCTCTCATCCTCATTGAGCTGCTCCAAGGGTGAGGGCTGGCTAGGGGTCACCCTGGAGGCACCTGTAGCCAGCTCTCATCCTCATTGAGCTGCTCCAAGGGTGAGGGCTGGCTAGGGGTCGCCCTGGAGGCACCTGTAGCCAGCTCTCATCCTCATTGAGCTGCTCCAAGGGTGAGGGTTGGCTAGGGGTCGCCCTGGAGGCACCTGTAGCCAGCTCTCATCCTCATTGAGCTGCTCCAAGGGTGAGGGCTGGCTAGGGGTCGCCCTGGAGGCACCTGTAGCCAGCTCTCATCCTCATTGAGCTATTCCAAGGGTGAGGGCTGGCTACGTGTCGCCCTGGAGGCACTTGTAGCCAGCTCTCATCCTCATTGAGCGTGATAACGGACGCTGCGCTGAACGGCGGCGCATAGGAACGGGCGGTGAAATAAGCGCGCCAAAAAAACTATAAAGTTTACGTTTTTTTTCCGTAATTCATCAGATGAGCGTGATAACGGATGCTGTGCTGAACGGCGGCACGTAGGAACGGGCGATGAAATAAGTGCGCCAAAAAAACGATAAAGTTTACGTTTTTTTTCTGTAATTTATCAGATCAGCGTGATAACGGACGCAGCCCTTAACGGCGGCGTCAGAGCGACTTTATTTTGTTGCAGATTGAATTTTAAGTGCTTTTGCTATCATCAAACCTGTAGCCAGCTCTCATCCTCATTGAGCTATTCCAAGGGTGAGGGCTGGCTAGGGGTCGCCCTGGAGGCACCTGTAGCCAGCTCTCATCCTCATTGAGCTGCTCCAAGGGTGAGGGCTGGCTAGGGGTCGCCCTGGAGGCACCTGTAGCCAGCTCTCATCCTCATTGAGCTGCTCCAAGGGTGAGGGCTGGCTAGGGGTCGCCCTGGAGGCACCTGTAGCCAGCTCTCATCCTCATTGAGCTGCTCCAAGGGTGAGGGCTGGCTAGGGGTCGCCCTGGAGGCACCTGTAGCCAGCTCTCATCCTCATTGAGCTGCTCCAAGGGTGAGGGCTGGCTAGGGGTCGCCCTGGAGGCACCTGTAGCCAGCTCTCATCCTCATTGAGCTGCTCCAAGGGTGAGGGCTGGCTAGGGGTCGCCCTGGAGGCACCTGTAGCCAGCTCTCATCCTCATTGAGCTGCTCCAAGGGTGAGGGCTGGCTAGGGGTCGCCCTGGAGGCACCTGTAGCCAGCTCTCATCCTCATTGAGCTATTCCAAGGGTGAGGGCTGGCTACGTGTCGCCCTGGAGGCACTTGTAGCCAGCTCTCATCCTCATTGAGCGTGATAACGGACGCTGCGCTGAACGGCGGCGCATAGGAACGGGCGGTGAAATAAGCGCGCCAAAAAAACTATAAAGTTTACGTTTTTTTTCCGTAATTCATCAGATGAGGGTGATAACGGACGCTGCGCTGAACGGCGGCGCGTAGGAACGGGCGGTGAAATAAGCGCGCCAAAAAAACTATAAAGTTTACGTTTTTTTTCCGTAATTCATCAGATGAGTGTGATAACGGACGCTGCGCTGAATGGCGGCGCGTAGGAACGGGCGGTGAAATAAGCGCGCCAAAAAAACTATAAAGTTTACGTTTTTTTTCCGTAATTCATCAGATGAGCGTGATAACGGATGCTGTGCTGAACGGCGGCACGTAGGAACGGGCGATGAAATAAGTGCGCCAAAAAAACTATAAAGTTTACGTTTTTTTTCCGTAATTCATCAGATGAGCGTGATAACGGATGCTGTGCTGAACGGCGGCACGTAGGAACGGGCGATGAAATAAGTGCGCCAAAAAAACGATAAAGTTTACGTTTTTTTTCTGTAATTTATCAGATCAGCGTGATAACGGACGCAGCCCTTAACGGCGGCGTCAGAGCGACTTTATTTTGTTGCATTTGAATTTTAAGTGCTTTTGCTATCATCAAACCTGTAGCCAGCTCTCATCCTCATTGAGCTATTCCAAGGGTGAGGGCTGGCTAAGGGTCGCCCTGGAGGCACCTGTAGCCAGCTCTCATCCTCATTGAGCTGCTCCAAGGGTGAGGGCTGGCTAGGGGTCGCCCTGGAGGCACCTGTAGCCAGCTCTCATCCTCATTGAGCTGCTCCAAGGGTGAGGGCTGGCTACGGGTCGCCCTGGAGGCACCTGTAGCCAGCTCTCATCCTCATTGAGCTGCTCCAAGGGTGAGGGCTGGCTAGGGTTCGCCCTGGAGGCACCTGTAGCCAGCTCTCATCCTCATTGAGCTGCTCCAAGGGTGAGGGCTGGCTAGGGGTCGCCCTGGAGGCACCTGTAGCCAGCTCTCATCCTCATTGAGCTGCTCCAAGGGTGAGGGCTGGCTAGGGGTCGCCCTGGAGGCACCTGTAGCCAGCTCTCATCCTCATTGAGCTGCTCCAAGGGTGAGGGCTGGCTAGGGGTCGCCCTGGAGGCACCTGTAGCCAGCTCTCATCCTCATTGAGCTGCTCCAAGGGTGAGGGCTGGCTAGGGGTCGCCCTGGAGGCACCTGTAGCCAGCTCTCATCCTCATTGAGCTATTCGAAGGGTGAGGGCTGGCTACGTGTCGCCCTGGAGGCACCTGTAGCCAACTCTCATCCTCATTGAGCGTGATAACGGACGCTGCGCTGAACGGCGGCGCATAGGAACGGGCGGTGAAATAAGCGCGCCAAAAAAACTATAAAGTTTACGTTTTTTTTCCGTAATTCATCAGATGAGGGTGATAACGGACGCTGCGCTGAACGGCGGCGCTTAGGAACGGGCGGTGAAATAAGCGCGCCAAAAAAACTATAAAATTTACGTTTTTTTTCCGTAATTCATCAGATGAGCGTGATAACGGAAGCTGCGCTAAACGGCGGCGCGTAGGAACGGGCGGTGAAATAAGCGCGCCAAAAAAGCTATAAAGTGTACGTTTTTTTTCCATAATTCATTAGATGAGCGTGATAACGGAAGCTGCGTTGAACGGCGGCGCGTAGGAACGGGCGGTGAAATAAGCGCGCCAAAAAAACTATAAAGTTTACGTTTTTTTCCGTAATTTATCAGATGAGCGTGATAACGGACGCAGCCCTTAACGGCGGCGTCAGAGCGACTTTTTTTTGTTGCAGATTGAATTTTAAGTGCTTTTGGTATCATCAAACCTGTAGCCAGCTCTCATCCTCATTGAGCTATTCCAAGGGTGAGGGCTGGCTAGGGGTCGCCCTGGAGGCACCTGTAGCCAGCTCTCATCCTCATTGAGCTGCTCCAAGGGTGAGGGCTGGCTAGGGGTCGCCCTGGAGGCACCTGTAGCCAGCTCTCATCCTCATTGAGCTGCTCCAAGGGTGAGGGCTGGCTAGGGGTCGCCCTGGAGGCACCTGTAGCCAGCTCTCATCCTCATTGAGCTGCTCCAAGGGTGAGGGCTGGCTAGGGGTCGCCCTGGAGGCACCTGTAGCCAGCTCTCATCCTCATTGAGCTGCTCCAAGGGTGAGGGCTGGCTAGGGGTCGCCCTGGAGGCACCTGTAGCCAGCTCTCATCCTCATTGAGCTGCTCCAAGGGTGAGGGCTGGCTAGGGGTCGCCCTGGAGGCACCTGTAGCCAGCTCTCATCCTCATTGAGCTGCTCCAAGGGTGAGGGCTGGCTAGGGGTCGCCCTGGAGGCACCTGTAGCCAGCTCTCATCCTCATTGAGCTATTCCAAGGGTGAGGGCTGGCTACGTGTCGCCCTGGAGGCACTTGTAGCCAGCTCTCATCCTCATTGAGCGTGATAACGGACGCTGCGCTGAACGGCGGCGCATAGGAACGGGCGGTGAAATAAGCGCGCCAAAAAAACTATAAAGTTTACGTTTTTTTTCCGTAATTCATCAGATGAGGGTGATAACGGACGCTGCGCTGAACGGCGGCGCGTAGGAACGGGCGGTGAAATAAGCGCGCCAAAAAAACTATAAAGTTTACGTTTTTTTTCCGTAATTCATCAGATGAGTGTGATAACGGACGCTGCGCTGAATGGCGGCGCGTAGGAACGGGCGGTGAAATAAGCGCGCCAAAAAAACTATAAAGTTTACGTTTTTTTTCCGTAATTCATCAGATGAGCGTGATAACGGATGCTGTGCTGAACGGCGGCACGTAGGAACGGGCGATGAAATAAGTGCGCCAAAAAAACTATAAAGTTTACGTTTTTTTTCCGTAATTCATCAGATGAGCGTGATAACGGATGCTGTGCTGAACGGCGGCACGTAGGAACGGGCGATGAAATAAGTGCGCCAAAAAAACGATAAAGTTTACGTTTTTTTTCTGTAATTTATCAGATCAGCGTGATAACGGACGCAGCCCTTAACGGCGGCGTCAGAGCGACTTTATTTTGTTGCATTTGAATTTTAAGTGCTTTTGCTATCATCAAACCTGTAGCCAGCTCTCATCCTCATTGAGCTATTCCAAGGGTGAGGGCTGGCTAAGGGTCGCCCTGGAGGCACCTGTAGCCAGCTCTCATCCTCATTGAGCTGCTCCAAGGGTGAGGGCTGGCTAGGGGTCGCCCTGGAGGCACCTGTAGCCAGCTCTCATCCTCATTGAGCTGCTCCAAGGGTGAGGGCTGGCTACGGGTCGCCCTGGAGGCACCTGTAGCCAGCTCTCATCCTCATTGAGCTGCTCCAAGGGTGAGGGCTGGCTAGGGTTCGCCCTGGAGGCACCTGTAGCCAGCTCTCATCCTCATTGAGCTGCTCCAAGGGTGAGGGCTGGCTAGGGGTCGCCCTGGAGGCACCTGTAGCCAGCTCTCATCCTCTTTGAGCTGCTCCAAGGGTGAGGGCTGGCTAGGGGTCGCCCTGGAGGCACCTGTAGCCAGCTCTCATCCTCATTGAGCTGCTCCAAGGGTGAGGGCTGGCTAGGGGTCGCCCTGGAGGCACCTGTAGCCAGCTCTCATCCTCATTGAGCTGCTCCAAGGGTGAGGGCTGGCTAGGGGTCGCCCTGGAGGCACCTGTAGCCAGCTCTCATCCTCATTGAGCTATTCGAAGGGTGAGGGCTGGCTACGTGTCGCCCTGGAGGCACCTGTAGCCAACTCTCATCCTCATTGAGCGTGATAACGGACGCTGCGCTGAACGGCGGCGCATAGGAACGGGCGGTGAAATAAGCGCGCCAAAAAAACTATAAAGTTTACGTTTTTTTTCCGTAATTCATCAGATGAGGGTGATAACGGACGCTGCGCTGAACGGCGGCGCTTAGGAACGGGCGGTGAAATAAGCGCGCCAAAAAAACTATAAAATTTACGTTTTTTTTCCGTAATTCATCAGATGAGCGTGATAACGGAAGCTGCGCTAAACGGCGGCGCGTAGGAACGGGCGGTGAAATAAGCGCGCCAAAAAAGCTATAAAGTGTACGTTTTTTTTCCATAATTCATTAGATGAGCGTGATAACGGAAGCTGCGTTGAACGGCGGCGCGTAGGAACGGGCGGTGAAATAAGCGCGCCAAAAAAACTATAAAGTTTACGTTTTTTTCCGTAATTCATCAGATGAGCGTGATAACGGACGCTGCGCTGAATGGCGGCGCGTAGGAACGGGCGGTGAAATAAGCGCGCCAAAAAAACTATAAAGTTTACGTTTTTTTTCCGTAATTCATCAGATGAGCGTGATAACGGATGCTGTGCTGAACGGCGGCACGTAGGAACGGGCGGTGAAATAAGTGCGCCAAAAAAACGATAAAGTTTACGTTTTTTTTCTGTAATTTATCAGATGAGCGTGATAACGGACGCAGCCCTTAACGGCGGCGTCAGAGCGACTTTTTTTTGTTGCAGATTGAATTTTAAGTGCTTTTGGTATCATCAAACCTGTAGCCAGCTCTCATCCTCATTGAGCTATTCCAAGGGTGAGGGCTGGCTAGGGGTCGCCCTGGAGGCACCTGTAGCCAGCTCTCATCCTCATTGAGCTGCTCCAAGGGTGAGGGCTGGCTAGGGGTCGCCCTGGAGGCACCTGTAGCCAGCTCTCATACTCATTGAGGTGCTCCAAGGGTGAGGGCTGGCTAGGGGTCGCCCTGGAGGCACCTGTAGCCAGCTCTCATCCTCATTGAGCTGCTCCAAGGGTGAGGGCTGGCTAGGTGTCGCCCTGGAGGCACCTGTAGCCAGCTCTCATCCTCATTGAGCTGCTCCAAGGGTGAGGGCTGGCTAGGGGTCGCCCTGGAGGCACCTGTAGCCAGCTCTCATCCTCATTGAGCTGCTCCAAGGGTGAGGGCTGGCTAGGGGTCGCCCTGGAGGCACCTGTAGCCAGCTCTCATCCTCATTGAGCTGCTCCAAGGGTGAGGGCTGGCTACGGGTCGCCCTGGAGGCACCTGTAGCCAGCTCTCATCCTCATTGAGCTGCTCCAAGGGTGAGGGCTGGCTAGGGGTCGCCCTGGAGGCACCTGTAGCCAGCTCTCATCCTCATTGAGCTGCTCCAAGGGTGAGGGCTGGCTAGAGGTCGCCCTGGAGGCACCTGTAGCCAGCTCTCATCCTCATTGAGCTGCTCCAAGGGTCAGGGCTGGCTAGGGGTCGCCCTGGAGGCACCTGTAGCCAGCTCTCATCCTCATTGAGCTATTCCAAGGGTGAGGGCTGGCTACGTGTCGCCCTGGAGGCACTTGTAGCCAGCTCTCATCCTCATTGAGCGTGATAACGGACGCTGCGCTGAACGGCGGCGCATAGGAACGGGCGGTGAAATAAGCGCGCCAAAAAAACTATAAAGTTTACATTTTTTTTCCGTAATTCATCAGATGAGGGTGATAACGGACGCTGCGCTGAACGGCGGCGCGTAGGAACGGGCGGTGAAATAAGTGCGCCAAAAAAACTATAAAGTTTACGTTTTTTTTCCGTAATTCATCAGATGAGCGTGATAACGGACGCTGCGCTGAATGGCGGCGCGTAGGAACGGGCGGTGAAATAAGCGCGCCAAAAAATCTATAAAGTTTACGTTTTTTTTCCGTAATTCATCAGATGAGCGTGATAACGGATGCTGTGCTGAACGGCGGCACGTAGGAACGGGCGATGAAATAAGTGCGCCAAAAAAACTATAAAGTTTACGTTTTTTTTCCGTAATTCATCAGATGAGCGTGATAACGGATGCTGTGCTGAACGGCGGCACGTAGGAACGGGCGATGAAATAAGTGCGCCAAAAAAACGATAAAGTTTACGTTTTTTTTCTGTAATTTATCAGATCAGCGTGATAACGGACGCAGCCCTTAACGGCGGCGTCAGAGCGACTTTATTTTGTTGCAGATTGAATTTTAAGTGCTTTTGCTATCATCAAACCTGTAGCCAGCTCTCATCCTCATTGAGCTATTCCAAGGGTGAGGGCTGGCTAGGGGTCGCCCTGGAGGCACCTGTAGCCAGCTCTCATCCTCATTGAGCTGCTCCAAGGGTGAGGGCTGGCTAGGGGTCGCCCTGGAGGCACCTTTAGCCAGCTCTCATACTCATTGAGGTGCTCCAAGGGTGAGGGCTGGCTAGGGGTCGCCCTGGAGGCACCTGTAGCCAGCTCTCATCCTCATTGAGCTGCTCCAAGGGTGAGGGCTGGCTAGGGGTCGCCCTGGAGGCACCTGTAGCCAGCTCTCATCCTCATTGAGCTGCTCCAAGGGTGAGGGCTGGCTAGGGGTCGCCCTGGAGGCACCTGTAGCCAGCTCTCATCCTCATTGAGCTGCTCCAAGGGTGAGGGCTGGCTAGGGGTCGCCCTGGAGACACCTGTAGCCAGCTCTCATCCTCATTGAGCTGCTCCAAGGGTGAGGGCTGGCTAGGGGTCGCCCTGGAGGCACCTGTAGCCAGCTCTCATCCTCATTGAGCTGCTCCAAGGGTGAGGGCTGGCTAGGGGTCGCCCTGGAGGCACCTGTAGCCAGCTCTCATCCTCATTGAGCTGCTCCAAGGGTGAGGGCTGGCTAGGGGTCGCCCTGGAGGCACCTGTAGCCAGCTCTCATCCTCATTGAGCTGCTCCAAGGGTGAGGGCTGGCTAGGGGTCGCCCTGGAGGCACCTGTAGCCAGCTCTCATCCTCATTGAGCTATTCCAAGGGTGAGGGCTGGCTACGTGACGCCCTGGAGGCACTTGTAGCCAGCTCTCATCCTCATTGAGCGTGATAACGGACGCTGCGCTGAACGGCGGCGCATAGGAACGGGCGGTGAAATAAGCGCGCCAAAAAAACTATAAAGTTTACGTTTTTTTTCCGTAATTCATCAGATGAGGGTGATAACGGACGCTGCGCTGAACGGCGGCGCGTAGGAACGGGCGGTGAAATAAGCGCGCCAAAAAAACTATAAAGTTTACGTTTTTTTTCCGTAATTCATCAGATGAGCGTGATAACGGACGCTGCGCTGAATGGCGGCGCGTAGGAACGGGCGGTGAAATAAGCGCGCCAAAAAAACTATAAAGTTTACATTTTTTTTCCGTAATTCATCAGATGAGCGTGATAACGGATGCTGTGCTGAACGGCGGCACGTAGGAACGGGCGATGAAATAAGTGCGCCAAAAAAACGATAAATTTTCCTTTTTTTTTCTGTAATTTATCAGATCAGCGTGATAACGGACGCAGCCCTTAACGGGGGCGTCAGAGCGACTTTATTTTGTTGCAGATTGAATTTTAAGTGCTTTTGCTATCATCAAACCTGTAGCCAGCTCTCATCCTCATTGAGCTATTCCAAGGGTGAGGGCTGGCTAGGGGTCGCCCTGGAGGCACCTGTAGCCAGCTCTCATCCTCATTGAGCTGCTCCAAGGGTGAGGGCTGGCTAGGGGTCGCCCTGGAGGCACCTGTAGCCTGCTCTCATCCTCATTGAGCTGCTCCAAGGGTGAGGGCTGGCTAGGGGTCGCCCTGGAGGCACCTGTAGCCAGCTCTCATCCTCATTGAGCTGCTCCAAGGGTGAGGGCTGGCTAGGGGTCACCCTGGAGGCACCTGTAGCCAGCTCTCATCCTCATTGAGCTGCTCCAAGGGTGAGGGCTGGCTAGGGGTCGCCCTGGAGGCACCTGTAGCCAGCTCTCATCCTCATTGAGCTGCTCCAAGGGTGAGGGTTGGCTAGGGGTCGCCCTGGAGGCACCTGTAGCCAGCTCTCATCCTCATTGAGCTGCTCCAAGGGTGAGGGCTGGCTAGGGGTCGCCCTGGAGGCACCTGTAGCCAGCTCTCATCCTCATTGAGCTATTCCAAGGGTGAGGGCTGGCTACGTGTCGCCCTGGAGGCACTTGTAGCCAGCTCTCATCCTCATTGAGCGTGATAACGGACGCTGCGCTGAACGGCGGCGCATAGGAACGGGCGGTGAAATAAGCGCGCCAAAAAAACTATAAAGTTTACGTTTTTTTTCCGTAATTCATCAGATGAGCGTGATAACGGATGCTGTGCTGAACGGCGGCACGTAGGAACGGGCGATGAAATAAGTGCGCCAAAAAAACGATAAAGTTTACGTTTTTTTTCTGTAATTTATCAGATCAGCGTGATAACGGACGCAGCCCTTAACGGCGGCGTCAGAGCGACTTTATTTTGTTGCAGATTGAATTTTAAGTGCTTTTGCTATCATCAAACCTGTAGCCAGCTCTCATCCTCATTGAGCTATTCCAAGGGTGAGGGCTGGCTAGGGGTCGCCCTGGAGGCACCTGTAGCCAGCTCTCATCCTCATTGAGCTGCTCCAAGGGTGAGGGCTGGCTAGGGGTCGCCCTGGAGGCACCTGTAGCCAGCTCTCATCCTCATTGAGCTGCTCCAAGGGTGAGGGCTGGCTAGGGGTCGCCCTGGAGGCACCTGTAGCCAGCTCTCATCCTCATTGAGCTGCTCCAAGGGTGAGGGCTGGCTAGGGGTCGCCCTGGAGGCACCTGTAGCCAGCTCTCATCCTCATTGAGCTGCTCCAAGGGTGAGGGCTGGCTAGGGGTCGCCCTGGAGGCACCTGTAGCCAGCTCTCATCCTCATTGAGCTGCTCCAAGGGTGAGGGCTGGCTAGGGGTCGCCCTGGAGGCACCTGTAGCCAGCTCTCATCCTCATTGAGCTGCTCCAAGGGTGAGGGCTGGCTAGGGGTCGCCCTGGAGGCACCTGTAGCCAGCTCTCATCCTCATTGAGCTATTCCAAGGGTGAGGGCTGGCTACGTGTCGCCCTGGAGGCACTTGTAGCCAGCTCTCATCCTCATTGAGCGTGATAACGGACGCTGCGCTGAACGGCGGCGCATAGGAACGGGCGGTGAAATAAGCGCGCCAAAAAAACTATAAAGTTTACGTTTTTTTTCCGTAATTCATCAGATGAGGGTGATAACGGACGCTGCGCTGAACGGCGGCGCGTAGGAACGGGCGGTGAAATAAGCGCGCCAAAAAAACTATAAAGTTTACGTTTTTTTTCCGTAATTCATCAGATGAGTGTGATAACGGACGCTGCGCTGAATGGCGGCGCGTAGGAACGGGCGGTGAAATAAGCGCGCCAAAAAAACTATAAAGTTTACGTTTTTTTTCCGTAATTCATCAGATGAGCGTGATAACGGATGCTGTGCTGAATGGCGGCACGTAGGAACGGGCGATGAAATAAGTGCGCCAAAAAAACTATAAAGTTTACGTTTTTTTTCCGTAATTCATCAGATGAGCGTGATAACGGATGCTGTGCTGAACGGCGGCACGTAGGAACGGGCGATGAAATAAGTGCGCCAAAAAAACGATAAAGTTTACGTTTTTTTTCTGTAATTTATCAGATCAGCGTGATAACGGACGCAGCCCTTAACGGCGGCGTCAGAGCGACTTTATTTTGTTGCATTTGAATTTTAAGTGCTTTTGCTATCATCAAACCTGTAGCCAGCTCTCATCCTCATTGAGCTATTCCAAGGGTGAGGGCTGGCTAAGGGTCGCCCTGGAGGCACCTGTAGCCAGCTCTCATCCTCATTGAGCTGCTCCAAGGGTGAGGGCTGGCTAGGGGTCGCCCTGGAGGCACCTGTAGCCAGCTCTCATCCTCATTGAGCTGCTCCAAGGGTGAGGGCTGGCTACGGGTCGCCCTGGAGGCACCTGTAGCCAGCTCTCATCCTCATTGAGCTGCTCCAAGGGTGAGGGCTGGCTAGGGTTCGCCCTGGAGGCACCTGTAGCCAGCTCTCATCCTCATTGAGCTGCTCCAAGGGTGAGGGCTGGCTAGGGGTCGCCCTGGAGGCACCTGTAGCCAGCTCTCATCCTCATTGAGCTGCTCCAAGGGTGAGGGCTGGCTAGGGGTCGCCCTGGAGGCACCTGTAGCCAGCTCTCATCCTCATTGAGCTGCTCCAAGGGTGAGGGCTGGCTAGGGGTCGCCCTGGAGGCACCTGTAGCCAGCTCTCATCCTCATTGAGCTGCTCCAAGGGTGAGGGCTGGCTAGGGGTCGCCCTGGAGGCACCTGTAGCCAGCTCTCATCCTCATTGAGCTATTCGAAGGGTGAGGGCTGGCTACGTGTCGCCCTGGAGGCACCTGTAGCCAACTCTCATCCTCATTGAGCGTGATAACGGACGCTGCGCGGAACGGCGGCGCATAGGAACGGGCGGTGAAATAAGCGCGCCAAAAAAACTATAAAGTTTACGTTTTTTTTCCGTAATTCATCAGATGAGGGTGATAACGGACGCTGCGCTGAACGGCGGCGCTTAGGAACGGGCGGTGAAATAAGCGCGCCAAAAAAACTATAAAATTTACGTTTTTTTTCCGTAATTCATCAGATGAGCGTGATAACGGAAGCTGCGCTAAACGGCGGCGCGTAGGAACGGGCGGTGAAATAAGCGCGCCAAAAAAGCTATAAAGTGTACGTTTTTTTTCCATAATTCATTAGATGAGCGTGATAACGGAAGCTGCGTTGAACGGCGGCGCGTAGGAACGGGCGGTGAAATAAGCGCGCCAAAAAAACTATAAAGTTTACGTTTTTTTCCGTAATTCATCAGATGAGCGTGATAACGGACGCTGCGCTGAATGGCGGCGCGTAGGAACGGGCGGTGAAATAAGCGCGCCAAAAAAACTATAAAGTTTACGTTTTTTTTCCGTAATTCATCAGATGAGCGTGATAACGGATGCTGTGCTGAACGGCGGCACGTAGGAACGGGCGGTGAAATAAGTGCGCCAAAAAAACGATAAAGTTTACGTTTTTTTTCTGTAATTTATCAGATGAGCGTGATAACGGACGCAGCCCTTAACGGCGGCGTCAGAGCGACTTTTTTTTGTTGCAGATTGAATTTTAAGTGCTTTTGGTATCATCAAACCTGTAGCCAGCTCTCATCCTCATTGAGCTATTCCAAGGGTGAGGGCTGGCTAGGGGTCGCCCTGGAGGCACCTGTAGCCAGCTCTCATCCTCATTGAGCTGCTCCAAGGGTGAGGGCTGGCTAGGGGTCGCCCTGGAGGCACCTGTAGCCAGCTCTCATACTCATTGAGGTGCTCCAAGGGTGAGGGCTGGCTAGGGGTCGCCCTGGAGGCACCTGTAGCCAGCTCTCATCCTCATTGAGCTGCTCCAAGGGTGAGGGCTGGCTAGGGGTCGCCCTGGAGGCACCTGTAGCCAGCTCTCATCCTCATTGAGCTGCTCCAAGGGTGAGGGCTGGCTAGGGGTCGCCCTGGAGGCACCTGTAGCCAGCTCTCATCCTCATTGAGCTGCTCCAAGGGTGAGGGCTGGCTAGGGGTCGCCCTGGAGGCACCTGTAGCCAGCTCTCATCCTCATTGAGCTGCTCCAAGGGTGAGGGCTGGCTACGGGTCGCCCTGGAGGCACCTGTAGCCAGCTCTCATCCTCATTGAGCTGCTCCAAGGGTGAGGGCTGGCTAGGGGTCGCCCTGGAGGCACCTGTAGCCAGCTCTCATCCTCATTGAGCTGCTCCAAGGGTGAGGGCTGGCTAGAGGTCGCCCTGGAGGCACCTGTAGCCAGCTCTCATCCTCATTGAGCTGCTCCAAGGGTGAGGGCTGGCTAGGGGTCGCCCTGGAGGCACCTGTAGCCAGCTCTCATCCTCATTGAGCTATTCCAAGGGTGAGGGCTGGCTACGTGTCGCCCTGGAGGCACTTGTAGCCAGCTCTCATCCTCATTGAGCGTGATAACGGACGCTGCGCTGAACGGCGGCGCATAGGAACGGGCGGTGAAATAAGCGCGCCAAAAAAACTATAAAGTTTACATTTTTTTTCCGTAATTCATCAGATGAGGGTGATAACGGACGCTGCGCTGAACGGCGGCGCGTAGGAACGGGCGGTGAAATAAGTGCGCCAAAAAAACTATAAAGTTTACGTTTTTTTTCCGTAATTCATCAGATGAGCGTGATAACGGACGCTGCGCTGAATGGCGGCGCGTAGGAACGGGCGGTGAAATAAGCGCGCCAAAAAATCTATAAAGTTTACGTTTTTTTTCCGTAATTCATCAGATGAGCGTGATAACGGATGCTGTGCTGAACGGCGGCACGTAGGAACGGGCGATGAAATAAGTGCGCCAAAAAAACTATAAAGTTTACGTTTTTTTTCCGTAATTCATCAGATGAGCGTGATAACGGATGCTGTGCTGAACGGCGGCACGTAGGAACGGGCGATGAAATAAGTGCGCCAAAAAAACGATAAAGTTTACGTTTTTTTTCTGTAATTTATCAGATCAGCGTGATAACGGACGCAGCCCTTAACGGCGGCGTCAGAGCGACTTTATTTTGTTGCAGATTGAATTTTAAGTGCTTTTGCTATCATCAAACCTGTAGCCAGCTCTCATCCTCATTGAGCTATTCCAAGGGTGAGGGCTGGCTAAGGGTCGCCCTGGAGGCACCTGTAGCCAGCTCTCATCCTCATTGAGCTGCTCCAAGGGTGAGGGCTGGCTAGGGGTCGCCCTGGAGGCACCTGTTGCCAGCTCTCATCCTCATTGAGCTGCTCCAAGGGTGAGGGCTGGCTAGGGGTCGCCCTGGAGGCACCTGTAGCCAGCTCTCATCCTCATTGAGCTGCTCCAAGGGTGAGGGCTGGCTACGGATCGCCCTGGAGGCACCTGTAGCCAGCTCTCATCCTCATTGAGCTGCTCCAAGGGTGAGGGCTGGCTAGGGGTCGCCCTGGAGGCACCTGTACCAGCTCTCATCCTCATTGAGCTGCTCCAAGGGTGAGGGCTGGCTAGGGGTCGCCCTGGAGGCACCTGTAGCCAGCTCTCATCCTCATTGAGCTGCTCCAAGGGTGAGGGCTGGCTAGGGTTCGCCCTGGAAGCACCTGTAGCCAGCTCTCATCCTCATTGAGCTGCTCCAAGGGTGAGGGCTGGCTAGGGGTCGCCCTGGAGGCACCTGTAGCCAGCTCTCATCCTCATTGAGCTATTCCAAGGGTGAGGGCTGGCTACGTGTCGCCCTGGAGGCACTTGTAGCCAGCTCTCATCCTCATTGAGCGTGATAACGGACGCTGCGCTGAACGGCGGCGCATAGGAACGGGCGGTGAAATAAGCGCGCCAAAAAAAACTATAAAGTTTACGTTTTTTTTCCGTAATTCATCAGATGAGGGTGATAACGGACGCTGCGCTGAACGGCGGTGCGTAGGAACGGGCGGTGAAATAAGCGCGCCAAAAAAACTATAAAGTTTACGTTTTTTTTCCGTAATTCATCAGATGAGCGTGATAACGGACGCTGCGCTGAATGGCGGCGCGTAGGAACGGGCGGTGAAATAAGCGCGCCAAAAAAACTATAAAGTTTACTTTTTTTTTCCGTAAATCATCAGATGAGCGTGATAACGGATGCTGTGCTGAACGGCGACACGTAGGAACGGGCGATGAAATAAGTGCGCCAAAAAAACGATAAAGTTTACGTTTTTTTTCTGTAATTTATCAGATCACCATGATAACGGACGCAGCCCTTAACGGCGGCGTCAGAGCGACTTTTTTTTGTTGCAGATTGAATTTTAAGTGCTTTTGCTATCATCAAACCTGTAGCCAGCTCTCATCCTCATTGAGCTATTCCAAGGGTGAGGGCTGGCTAAGGGTCGCCCTGGAGGCACCTGTAGCCAGCTCTCATCCTCATTGAGCTGCTCCAAGGGTGAGGGCTGGCTAGGGGTCGCCCTGGAGGCACCTGTAGCCAGCTCTCATCCTCATTGAGCTGCTCCAAGGGTGAGGGCTGGCTAGGGGTCGCCCTGGAGGCACCTGTAGCCAGCTCTCATCCTCATTGAGCTGCTCCAAGGGTGAGGGCTGGCTACGGGTCGCCCTGGAGGCACCTGTAGCCAGCTCTCATCCTCATTGAGCTGCTCCAAGGGTGAGGGCTGGCTAGGGGTCGCCCTGGAGGCACCTGTAGCCAGCTCTCATCCTCATTGAGCTGCTCCAAGGGTGAGGGCTGGCTAGGGGTCGCCCTGGAGGCACCTGTAGCCAGCTCTCATCCTCATTGAGCTGCTCCAAGGGTGAGGGCTGGCTAGGGGTCGCCCTGGAGGCACCTGTAGCCAGCTCTCATCCTCATTGAGCTGCTCCAAGGGTGAGGGCTGGCTAGGGGTCGCCCTGGAGGCACCTGTAGCCAGCTCTCATCCTCATTGAGCTGCTCCAAGGGTGAGGGCTGGCTACGGGTCGCTCTGGAGGCACCTGTAGCCAGCTCTCATCCTCATTGAGCTGCTCCAAGGGTGAGGGCTGGCTAGGGGTCGCCCTGGAGGCACCTGTAGCCAGCTCTCATCCTCATTGAGCTGCTCCAAGGGTGAGGGCTGGCTAGGGGTCGCCCTGGAGGCACCTGTAGCCAGCTCTCATCCTCATTGAGCTGCTCCAAGGGTGAGGGCTGGCTAGGGGTCGCCCTGGAGGCACCTGTAGCCAGCTCTCATCCTCATTGAGCTGCTCCAAGGGTGAGGGCTGGCTAGGGGTCGCCCTGGAGGCACCTGTAGCCAGCTCTCATCCTCATTGAGCTGCTCCAAGGGTGAGGGCTGGCTAGGGGTCGCCCTGGAGACACCTGTAGCCAGCTCTCATCCTCATTGAGCTATTCGAAGGGTGAGGGCTGGCTACGTGTCGCCCTGGAGGCACCTGTAGCCAACTCTCATCCTCATTGAGCGTGATAACGGACGCTGCGCTGAACGGCGGCGCATAGGAACGGGCGGTGAAATAAGCGCGCCAAAAAAACTATAAAGTTTACGTTTTTTTTCGTAATTCATCAGATGAGGGTGATAACGGACGCTGCGCTGAACGGCGGCGCGTAGGAACGGGCGGTGAAATAAGCGCGCCAAAAAAAACATAAAATTTACGTTTTTTTTCCGTAATTCATCAGATGAGCGTGATAACGGAAGCTGCGCTAAACGGCGGCGCGTAGGAACGGGCGGTGAAATAAGCGCACCAAAAAAGCTATAAAGTGTACGTTTTTTTTCCATAATTCATTAGATGAGCGTGATAACGGAAGCTGCGTTGAACGGCGGCGCGTAGGAACGGGCGGTGAAATAAGCGCGCCAAAAAAACTATAAAGTTTACGTTTTTTTTCCGTAATTCATCAGATGAGCGTGATAACGGACGCTGCGCTGAATGGCGGCGCGTAGGAACGGGCGGTGAAATAAGCGCGCCAAAAAAACTATAAAGTTTACGTTTTTTTTCCGTAATTCATCAGATGAGCGTGATAACGGACGCTGCGCTGAATGGCGGCGCGTAGGAACGGGCGGTGAAATAAGCGCGCCAAAAAAACTATAAAATTTACGTTTTTTTTCCGTAAATCTTCAGATGAGCGTGATAACGGATGCTGTGCTGAACGGCGGCACGTAGGAACGGGCGATGAAATAAGTGCGCCAAAAAAACAATAAAGTTTACGTTTTTTTTCTGTAATTTATCAGATCACCGTGATAACGGACGCAGCCCTTAACGGCGGCGTCAGAGCGACTTTTTTTTGTTGCAGATTGAATTTTAAGTGCTTTTGCTATCATCAAACCTGTAGCCAGCTCTCATCCTCATTGAGCTATTCCAAGGGTGAGGGCTGGCTAAGGGTCGCCCTGGAGGCACCTGTAGCCAGCTCTCATCCTCATTGAGCTGCTCCAAGGGTGAGGGCTGGCTAGGGGTCGCCCTGGAGGCACCTGTAGCCATCTCTCATCCTCATTGAGCTGCTCCAAGGGTGAGGGCTGGCTAGGGGTCGCCCTGGAGGCACCTGTAGCCAGCTCTCATCCTCATTGAGCTGCTCCAAGGGTGAGGGCTGGCTACGGGTCGCCCTGGAGGCACCTGTAGCCAGCTCTCATCCTCATTGAGCTGCTCCAAGGGTGAGGGCTGGCTAGGGGTCGCCCTGGAGGCACCTGTAGCCAGCTCTCATCCTCATTGAGCTGCTCCAAGGGTGAGGGCTGGCTAGGGGTCGCCCTGGAAGCACCTGTAGCCAGCTCTCATCCTCATTGAGCTGCTCCAAGGGTGAGGGCTGGCTAGGGGTCGCCCTCGAGGCACCTGTAGCCAGCTCTCATCCTCATTGAGCTGCTCCAAGGGTGAGGGCTGGCTAGGGGTCGCCCTGGAGGCACCTGTAGCCAGCTCTCATCCTCATTGAGCTGCTCCAAGGGTGAGGGCTGGCTAGGGGTCGCCCTGGAGGCACCTGTAGCCAGCTCTCATCCTCATTGAGCTGCTCCAAGGGTGAGAGCTGGCTAGGGGTCGCCCTGGAGGCACCTGTAGCCAGCTCTCATCCTCATTGAGCTGCTCCAAGGGTGAGGGCTGGCTAGGGGTCGCCCTGGAGGCACCTGTAGCCAGCTCTCATCCTCATTGAGCTGCTCCAAGGGTGAGGGCTGGCTAGGGGTCGCCCTGGAGGCACCTGTAGCCAGCTCTCATCCTCATTGAGCTGCTCCAAGGGTGAGGGCTGGCTAGGGGTCGCCCTGGAGGCACCTGTAGCCAGCTCTCATCCTCATTGAGCTGCTCCAAGGGTGAGGGCTGGCTAGGGGTCGCCCTGGAGGCACCTGTAGCCAGCTCTCATCCTCATTGAGCTGCTCCAAGGGTGAGGGCTGGCTAGGGGTCGCCCTGGAGGCACCTGTAGCCAGCTCTCATCCTCATTGAGCTGCTCCAAGGGTGAGGGCTGGCTAGGGGTCGCCCTGGAGACACCTGTAGCCAGCTCTCATCCTCATTGAGCTATTCGAAGGGTGAGGGCTGGCTACGTGTCGCCCTGGAGGCACCTGTAGCCAACTCTCATCCTCATTGAGCGTGATAACGGACGGTGCGCTGAACGGCGGCGCATAGGAACGGGCGGTGAAATAAGCGCGCCAAAAAAACTATAAAGTTTACGTTTTTTTCCGTAATTCATCAGATGAGGGTGATAACGGACGCTGCGCTGAACGGCGGCGCGTAGGAACGGGCGGTGAAATAAGCGCGCCAAAAAAACTATAAAATTTACGTTTTTTTTCCGTAATTCATCAGATGAGCGTGATAACGGACGCTGCGCTGAATGGCGGCGCGTAGGAACGGGCGGTGAAATAAGCGCGCCAAAAAAACTATAAAATTTACGTTTTTTTTCCGTAAATCTTCAGATGAGCGTGATAACGGATGCTGTGCTGAACGGCGGCACGTAGGAACGGGCGATGAAATAAGTGCGCCAAAAAAACGATAAAGTTTACGTTTTTTTTCTGTAATTTATCAGATCACCGTGATAACGGACGCAGCCCTTAACGGCGGCGTCAGAGCGACTTTTTTTTGTTGCAGATTGAATTTTAAGTGCTTTTGCTATCATCAAACCTGTAGCCAGCTCTCATCCTCATTGAGCTATTCCAAGGGTGAGGGCTGGCTAAGGGTCGCCCTGGAGGCACCTGTAGCCAGCTCTCATCCTCATTGAGCTGCTCCAAGGGTGAGGGCTGGCTAGGGGTCGCCCTGGAGGCACCTGTAGCCATCTCTCATCCTCATTGAGCTGCTCCAAGGGTGAGGGCTGGCTAGGGGTCGCCCTGGAGGCACCTGTAGCCAGCTCTCATCCTCATTGAGCTGCTCCAAGGGTGAGGGCTGGCTACGGGTCGCCCTGGAGGCACCTGTAGCCAGCTCTCATCCTCATTGAGCTGCTCCAAGGGTGAGGGCTGGCTAGGGGTCGCCCTGGAGGCACCTGTAGCCAGCTCTCATCCTCATTGAGCTGCTCCAAGGGTGAGGGCTGGCTAGGGGTCGCCCTGGAAGCACCTGTAGCCAGCTCTCATCCTCATTGAGCTGCTCCAAGGGTGAGGGCTGGCTAGGGGTCGCCCTGGAGGCACCTCTAGCCAGCTCTCATCCTCATTGAGCTGCTCCAAGGGTGAGGGCTGGCTAGGGGTCGCCCTGGAGGCACCTGTAGCCAGCTCTCATCCTCATTGAGCTGCTCCAAGGGTGAGGGCTGGCTAGGGGTCGCCCTGGAGGCACCTGTAGCCAGCTCTCATCCTCATTGAGCTGCTCCAAGGGTGAGGGCTGGCTAGGGGTCGCCCTGGAGGCACCTGTAGCCAGCTCTCATCCTCATTGAGCTGCTCCAAGGGTGAGAGCTGGCTAGGGGTCGCCCTGGAGGCACCTGTAGCCAGCTCTCATCCTCATTGAGCTGCTCCAAGGGTGAGGGCTGGCTAGAGGTCGCCCTGGAGGCACCTGTAGCCAGCTCTCATCCTCATTGAGCTGCTCCAAGGGTGAGGGCTGGCTAGGGGTCGCCCTGGAGGCACCTGTAGCCAGCTCTCATCCTCATTGAGCTGCTCCAAGGGAGAGGGCTGGCTAGGGGTCGCCCTGGAGGCACCTGTAGCCAGCTCTCATCCTCATTGAGCTGCTCCAAGGGTGAGGGCTGGCTAGGGGTCGCCCTGGAGGCACCTGTAGCCAGCTCTCATCCTCATTGAGCTGCTCCAAGGGTGAGGGCTGGCTAGGGGTCGCCCTGGAGACACCTGTAGCCAGCTCTCATCCTCATTGAGCTATTCGAAGGGTGAGGGCTGGCTACGTGTCGCCCTGGAGGCACCTGTAGCCAACTCTCATCCTCATTGAGCGTGATAACGGACGCTGCGCTGAACGGCGGCGCATAGGAACGGGCGGTGAAATAAGCGCGCCAAAAAAACCATAAAGTTTACGTTTTTTTTCGTAATTCATCAGATGAGGGTGATAACGGACGCTGCGCTGAACGGCGGCGCGTAGGAACGGGCGGTGAAATAAGCGCGCCAAAAAAAACATAAAATTTACGTTTTTTTTCCGTAATTCATCAGATGAGCGTGATAACGGAAGCTGCGCTGAACGGCGGCGCGTAGGAACGGGCGGTGAAATAAGCGCACCAAAAAAGCTATAAAGTGTACGTTTTTTTTCCATAATTCATTAGATGAGCGTGATAACGGAAGCTGCGTTGAACGGCGGCGCGTAGGAACGGGCGGTGAAATAGGCGCGCCAAAAAAACTATAAAGTTTACGGTTTTTTCCGTAATTCATCAGATGAGCGTGATAACGGACGCTGCGCTGAATGGCGGCGCGTAGGAACGGGCGGTGAAATAAGCGCGCCAAAAAAACTATAAAGTTTACGTTTTTTTTCCGTAATTCATCAGATGAGCGTGATAACGGATGCTGTGCTGAACGGCGGCACGTAGGAACGGGCGGTGAAATAAGTGCGCCAAAAAAACGATAAAGTTTACGTTTTTTTTCTGTAATTTATCAGATGAGCGTGATAACGGACGCAGCCCTTAACGGCGGCGTCAGAGCGACTTTTTTTTGTTGCAGATTGAATTTTAAGTGCTTTTGGTATCATCAAACCTGTAGCCAGCTCTCATCCTCATTGAGCTATTCCAAGGGTGAGGGCTGGCTAGGGGTCGCCCTGGAGGCACCTGTAGCCAGCTCTCATCCTCATTGAGCTGCTCCAAGGGTGAGGGCTGGCTAGGGGTCGCCCTGGAGGCACCTGTAGCCAGCTCTCATCCTCATTGAGCTGCTCCAAGGGTGAGGGCTGGCTAGGGGTCGCCCTGGAGGCACCTGTAGCCAGCTCTCATCCTCATTGAGCTGCTCCAAGGGTGAGCGCTGGCTAGGGGTCGCCCTGGAGGCACCTGTAGCCAGCTCTCATCCTCATTGAGCTGCTCCAAGGGTGAGGGCTGGCTAGGGGTCGCCCTGGAGGCACCTGTAGCCAGCTCTCATCCTCATTGAGCTGCTCCAAGCGTGAGGGCTGGCTAGGGGTCGCCCTGGAGGCACCTGTAGCCAGCTCTCATCCTCATTGAGCTGCTCCAAGGGTGAGGGCTGGCTAGGGGTCGCCCTGGAGTCACCTGTAGCCAGCTCTCATCCTCATTGAGCTGCTCCAAGGGTGAGGGCTGGCTAGGGGTCGCCCTGGAGGCACCTGTAGCCAGCTCTCATCCTCATTGAGCTGCTCCAAGGGTGAGGGCTGGCTAGGGGTCGCCCTGGAGGCACCTGTAGCCAGCTCTCATCCTCATTGAGCTGCTCCAAGGGTGAGGGCTGGCTAGGGGTCACCATGGAGGCACCTGTAGCCAGCTCTCATCCTCATTGAGCTGCTCCAAGGGTGAGGGCTGGCTAGGGGTCGCCCTGGAGGCACCTGTAGCCAGCTCTCATCCTCATTGAGCTGCTCCAAGGGTGAGGGCTGGCTAGGGGTCGTCCTGGAGGCACCTGTAGCCAGCTCTCATCCTCATTGAGCTGCTCCAAGGGTGAGGGCTGGCTAGGGGTCGCCCTGGAGGCACCTGTAGCCAGCTCTCATCCTCATTGAGCTGCTCCAAGGGTGAGGGCTGGCTAGGGGTCGCCCTGGAGGCACCTGTAGCCAGCTCTCATCCTCATTGAGCTGCTCCAAGGGTGAGGGCTGGCTAGGGGTCGCCCTGGAGGCACCTGTAGCCAGCTCTCATCCTCATTGAGCTGCTCCAAGGGTGAGGGCTGGCTAGGGGTCGCCCTGGAGGCACCTGTAGCCAGCTCTCATCCTCATTGAGCTGCTCCAAGGGTGAGGGCTGGCTAGGGGTCGCCCTGGAGGCACCTGTAGCCAGCTCTCATCCTCATTGAGCTATTCCAAGGGTGAGGGCTGGCTATGTGTCGCCCTGGAGGCACTTGTAGCCAGCTCTCATCCTCATTGAGCGTGATAACGGACGCTGCGCTGAACGGCGGCGCATAGGAACGGGCGGTGAAATAAGCGCGCCAAAAAAAACTATAAAGTTTACGTTTTTTTTCCGTAATTCATCAGATGAGGGTGATAACGGACGCTGCGCTGAACGGCGGCGCGTAGGAACGGGCGGTGAAATAAGCGCGCCAAAAAAACTATAAAGTTTACGTTTTTTTTCCGTAATTCATCAGATGAGCATGATAACGGATGCTGCGCTGAATGGCGGCGCGTAGGAACGGGCGGTGAAATAAGCGCGCCAAAAAAACTATAAAGTTTACTTTTTTTTTCCGTAATTCATCAGATGAGCGTGATAACGGATGCTGTGCTGAACGGCGACACGTAGGAACGGGCGATGAAATAAGTGCGCCAAAAAAACGATAAAGTTTACGTTTTTTTTCTGTAATTTATCAGATCAGCGTGATAACGGACGCAGCCCTTAACGGCGGCGTCAGAGCGACTTTTTTTTGTTGTAGATTGAATTTTAAGTGCTTTTGCTATCATCAAACCTGTAGCCAGCTCTCATCCTCATTGAGCTATTCCAAGGGTGAGGGCTGGCTAAGGGTCGCCCTGGAGGCACCTGTAGCCAGCTCTCATCCTCATTGAGCTGCTCCAAGGGTGAGGGCTGGCTAGGGGTCGCCCTGGAGGCACCTGTAGCCAGCTCTCATCCTCATTGAGCTGCTCCAAGGGTGAGGGCTGGCTAGGGGTCGCCCTGGAGGCACCTGTAGCCATCTCTCATCCTCATTGAGCTGCTCCAAGGGTGAGGGCTGGCTAGGGGTCGCCCTGGAGGCACCTGTAGCCAGCTCTCATCCTCATTGAGCTGCTCCAAGGGTGAGGGCTGGCTAGGGGTCGCCCTGGAGGCACCTGTAGCCAGCTCTCATCCTCATTGAGCTGCTCCAAGGGTGAGGGCTGGCTAGCGGTCGCCCTGGAGGCACCTGTAGCCAGCTCTCATCCTCATTGAGCTGCTCCAAGGGTGAGGGTTGGCTAGGGGTCGCCCTAGAGGCACCTGTAGCCAGCTCTCATCCTCATTGAGCTGCTCCAAGGGTGAGGGCTGGCTAGGGGTCGCCCTGGAGGCACCTGTAGCCAGCTCTCATCCTCATTGAGCTGCTCCAAGGGTGAGGGCTGGCTAGGGGTCGCCCTGGAGGCACCTGTAGCCAGCTCTCATCCTCATTGAGCTGCTCCAAGGGTGAGGGCTGGCTAGGGGTCGCCCTGGAGGCACCTGTAGCCAGCTCTCATCCTCATTGAGCTGCTCCAAGGGTGAGGGCTGGCTAGGGGTCGCCCTGGAGGCACCTGTAGCCAGCTCTCATCCTCATTGAGCTGCTCCAAGGGTGAGAGCTGGCTAGGGGTCGCCCTGGAGGCACCTGTAGCCAGCTCTCATCCTCATTGAGCTGCTCCAAGGGTGAGGGCTGGCTAGGGGTCGCCCTGGAGGCACCTGTAGCCAGCTCTCATCCTCATTGAGCTGCTCCAAGGGTGAGGGCTGGCTAGGGGTCGCCCTGGAGGCACCTGTAGCCAGCTCTCATCCTCATTGAGCTGCTCCAAGGGTGAGGGCTGGCTAGGGGTCGCCCTGGAGGCACCTGTAGCCAGCTCTCATCCTCATTGAGCTGCTCCAAGGGTGAGGGCTGGCTAGGGGTCGCCCTGGAGACACCTGTAGCCAGCTCTCATCCTCATTGAGCTATTCGAAGGGTGAGGGCTGGCTACGTGTCGCCCTGGAGGCACCTGTAGCCAACTCTCATCCTCATTGAGCGTGATAACGGACGCTGCGCTGAACGGCGGCGCATAGGAACGGGCGGTGAAATAGGCGCGCCAAAAAAACTATAAAGTTTACGGTTTTTTTCGTAATTCATCAGATGAGGGTGATAACGGACGCTGCGCTGAACGGCGGCGCGTAGGAACGGGCGGTGAAATAAGCGCCCCAAAAAAACTATAAAATTTACGTTTTTTTTCCGTAATTCATCAGATGAGCGTCATAACGGAAGCTGCGCTGAACGGCGGCGTGTAGAAACGGGCGGTGAAATAAGCGCGCCAAAAAAGCTATAAAGTGTACGTTTTTTTTCCATAATTCATTAGATGAGCGTGATAACGGAAGCTGCGTTGAACGGCGGCGCGTAGGAACGGGCGGTGAAATAAGCGCGCCAAAAAAACTATAAAGTTTACGTTTTTTTTCCCGTAATTCATCAGATGAGCGTGATAACGGACGCTGCGCTGAATGGCGGCGCGTAGGAACGGGCGGTGAAATAAGCGCGCCAAAAAAACTATAAAGTTTACGTTTTTTTTCCGTAATTCATCAGATGAGCGTGATAACGGATGCTGTGCTGAACGGCGGCACGTAGGAACGGGCGGTGAAATAAGTGCGCCAAAAAAACGATAAAGTTTACTGTTTTTTCTGTAATTTATCAGATGAGCGTGATAACGGACGCAGCCCTTAACGGCGGCGTCAGAGCGACTTTTTTTTTTTGCAGATTGAATTTTAAGTGCTTTTGGTATCATCAAACCTGTAGCCAGCTCTCATCCTCATTGAGCTATTCCAAGGGTGAGGGCTGGCTAGGGGTCGCCCTGGAGGCACCTGTAGCCAGCTCTCATCCTCATTGAGCTGCTCCAAGGGTGAGGGCTGGCTAGGGGTCGCCCTGGAGGCACCTGTAGCCAGCTCTCATCCTCATTGAGCTGCTCCAAGGGTGAGGGCTGGCTAGGGGTCGCCCTGGAGGCACCTGTAGCCAGCTCTCATCCTCATTGAGCTGCTCCAAGGGTGAGGGCTGGCTAGGGGTCGCCCTGGAGGCACCTGTAGCCAGCTCTCATCCTCATTGAGCTGCTCCAAGGGTGAGGGCTGGCTAGGGGTCGCCCTGGAGGCACCTGTAGCCAGCTCTCATCCTCATTGAGCTGCTCCAAGCGTGAGGGCTGGCTAGGGGTCGCCCTGGAGGCACCTGTAGCCAGCTCTCATCCTCATTGAGCTGCTCCAAGGGTGAGGGCTGGCTAGGGGTCGCCCTGGAGTCACCTGTAGCCAGCTCTCATCCTCATTGAGCTGCTCCAAAGGTGAGGGCTGGCTAGGGGTCGCCCTGGAGGCACCTGTAGCCAGCTCTCATCCTCATTGAGCTGCTCCAAGGGTGAGGACTGGCTAGGGGTCGCCCTGGAGGCACCTGTAGCCAGCTCTCATCCTCATTGAGCTGCTCCAAGGGTGAGGGCTGGCTAGGGGTCGCCCTGGAGGCACCTGTAGCCAGCTCTCATCCTCATTGAGCTGCTCCAAGGGTGAGGGCTGGCTAGGGGTCGCCCTGGAGGCACCTGTAGCGAGCTCTCATCCTCATTGAGCTATTCCAAGGGTGAGGGCTGGCTATGTGTCGCCCTGGAGGCACTTGTAGCCAGCTCTCATCCTCATTGAGCGTGATAACGGACGCTGCGCTGAACGGCGGCGCATAGGAACGGGCGGTGAAATAAGCGCGCCAAAAAAAACTATAAAGTTTACGTTTTTTTTCCGTAATTCATCAGATGAGGGTGATAACGGACGCTGCGCTGAACGGCGGCGCGTAGGAACGGGCGGTGAAATAAGCGCGCCAAAAAAACTATAAAGTTTACGTTTTTTTTCCGTAATTCATCAGATGAGCATGATAACGGATGCTGCGCTGAATGGCGGCGCGTAGGAACGGGCGGTGAAATAAGCGCGCCAAAAAAACTATAAAGTTTACTTTTTTTTTCCGTAATTCATCAGATGAGCGTGATAACGGATGCTGTGCTGAACGGCGACACGTAGGAACGGGCGATGAAATAAGTGCGCCAAAAAAACGATAAAGTTTACGTTTTTTTTCTGTAATTTATCAGATCAGCGTGATAACGGACGCAGCCCTTAACGGCGGCGTCAGAGCGACTTTTTTTTGTTGTAGATTGAATTTTAAGTGCTTTTGCTATCATCAAACCTGTAGCCAGCTCTCATCCTCATTGAGCTATTCCAAGGGTGAGGGCTGGCTAAGGGTCGCCCTGGAGGCACCTGTAGCCAGCTCTCATCCTCATTGAGCTGCTCCAAGGGTGAGGGCTGGCTAGGGGTCGCCCTGGAGGCACCTGTAGCCAGCTCTCATCCTCATTGAGCTGCTCCAAGGGTGAGGGCTGGCTAGGGGTCGCCCTGGAGGCACCTGTAGCCAGCTCTCATCCTCATTGAGCTGCTCCAAGGGTGAGGGCTGGCTAGGGGTCGCCCTGGAGGCACCTGTAGCCAGCTCTCATCCTCATTGAGCTGCTCCAAGGGTGAGGGCTGGCTAGCGGTCGCCCTGGAGGCACCTGTAGCCAGCTCTCATCCTCATTGAGCTGCTCCAAGGGTGAGGGCTGGCTAGGGGTCGCCCTGGAGGCACCTGTAGCCAGCTCTCATCCTCATTGAGCTGCTCCAAGGGTGAGGGCTGGCTAGGGGTCGCCCTGGAGGCACCTGTAGCCAGCTCTCATCCTCATTGAGCTGCTCCAAGGGTGAGGGCTGGCTAGGGGTCGCCCTGGAGGCACCTGTAGCCAGCTCTCATCCTCATTGAGCTGCTCCAAGGGTGAGGGCTGGCTAGGGGTCGCCCTGGAGGCACCTGTAGCCAGCTCTCATCCTCATTGAGCTGCTCCAAGGGTGAGAGCTGGCTAGGGGTCGCCCTGGAGGCACCTGTAGCCAGCTCTCATCCTCATTGAGCTGCTCCAAGGGTGAGGGCTGGCTAGGGGTCGCCCTGGAGGCACCTGTAGCCAGCTCTCATCCTCATTGAGCTGCTCCAAGGGTGAGGGCTGGCTAGGGGTCGCCCTGGAGGCACCTGTAGCCAGCTCTCATCCTCATTGAGCTGCTCCAAGGGTGAGGGCTGGCTAGGGGTCGCCCTGGAGGCACCTGTAGCCAGCTCTCATCCTCATTGAGCTGCTCCAAGGGTGAGGGCTGGCTAGGGGACGCCCTGGAGGCACCTGTAGCCAGCTCTCATCCTCATTGAGCTGCTCCAAGGGTGAGGGCTGGCTAGGGGTCGCCCTGGAGACACCTGTAGCCAGCTCTCATCCTCATTGAGCTATTCGAAGGGTGAGCGCTGGCTACGTGTCGCCCTGGAGGCACCTGTAGCCAACTCTCATCCTCATTGAGCGTGATAACGGACGCTGCGCTGAACGGCGGCGCATAGGAACGGGCGGTGAAATAAGCGCGCCAAAAAAACTATAAAGTTTACGTTTTTTTTCGTAATTCATCAGATGAGGGTGATAACGGACGCTGCGCTGAACGGCGGCGCGTAGGAACGGGCGGTGAAATAAGCGCCCCAAAAAAACTATAAAATTTACGTTTTTTTTCCGTAATTCATCAGATGAGCGTGATAACGGAAGCTGCGCTGAACGGCGGCGCGTAGGAACGGGCGGTGAAATAAGCGCGCCAAAAAAGCTATAAAGTGTACGTTTTTTTTCCATAATTCATTAGATGAGCGTGATAACGGAAGCTGCGTTGAACGGCGGCGCGTAGGAACGGGCGGTGAAATAAGCGCGCCAAAAAAACTATAAAGTTTACGTTTTTTTTCCCGTAATTCATCAGATGAGCGTGATAACGGACGCTGCGCTGAATGGCGGCGCGTAGGAACGGGCGGTGAAATAAGCGCGCCAAAAAAACTATAAAGTTTACGTTTTTTTTCCGTAATTCATCAGATGAGCGTGATAACGGATGCTGTGCTGAACGGCGGCACGTAGGAACGGGCGGTGAAATAAGTGCGCCAAAAAAACGATAAAGTTTACTGTTTTTTCTGTAATTTATCAGATGAGCGTGATAACGGACGCAGCCCTTAACGGCGGCGTCAGAGCGACTTTTTTTTTTTGCAGATTGAATTTTAAGTGCTTTTGGTATCATCAAACCTGTAGCCAGCTCTCATCCTCATTGAGCTATTCCAAGGGTGAGGGCTGGCTAGGGGTCGCCCTGGAGGCACCTGTAGCCAGCTCTCATCCTCATTGAGCTGCTCCAAGGGTGAGGGCTGGCTAGGGGTCGCCCTGGAGGCACCTGTAGCCAGCTCTCATCCTCATTGAGCTGCTCCAAGGGTGAGGGCTGGCTAGGGGTCGCCCTGGAGGCACCTGTAGCCAGCTCTCATCCTCATTGAGCTGCTCCAAGGGTGAGGGCTGGCTAGGGGTCGCCCTGGAGGCACCTGTAGCCAGCTCTCATCCTCATTGAGCTGCTCCAAGGGTGAGGGCTGGCTAGGGGTCGCCCTGGAGGCACCTGTAGCCAGCTCTCATCCTCATTGAGCTGCTCCAAGCGTGAGGGCTGGCTAGGGGTCGCCCTGGAGGCACCTGTAGCCAGCTCTCATCCTCATTGAGCTGCTCCAAGGGTGAGGGCTGGCTAGGGGTCGCCCTGGAGTCACCTGTAGCCAGCTCTCATCCTCATTGAGCTGCTCCAAGGGTGAGGGCTGGCTAGGGGTCGCCATGGAGGCACCTGTAGCCAGCTCTCATCCTCATTGAGCTGCTCCAAGGGTGAGGGCTGGCTAGGGGTCGCCCTGGAGGCACCTGTAGCCAGCTCTCATCCTCATTGAGCTGCTCCAAGGGTGAGGGCTGGCTAGGGGTCGTCCTGGAGGCACCTGTAGCCAGCTCTCATCCTCATTGAGCTGCTCCAAGGGTGAGGGCTGGCTAGGGGTCGCCCTGGAGGCACCTGTAGCCAGCTCTCATCCTCATTGAGCTGCTCCAAGGGTGAGGGCTGGCTAGGGGTCGCCCTGGAGGCACCTGTAGCCAGCTCTCATCCTCATTGAGCTGCTCCAAGGGTGAGGGCTGGCTAGGGGTCGCCCTGGAGGCACCTGTAGCCAGCTCTCATCCTCATTGAGCTGCTCCAAGGGTGAGGGCTGGCTAGGGGTCGCCCTGGAGGCACCTGTAGCCAGCTCTCATCCTCATTGAGCTGCTCCAAGGGTGAGGGCTGGCTAGGGGTCGCCCTGGAGGCACCTGTAGCCAGCTCTCATCCTCATTGAGCTATTCCAAGGGTGAGGGCTGGCTATGTGTCGCCCTGGAGGCACTTGTAGCCAGCTCTCATCCTCATTGAGCGTGATAACGGACGCTGCGCTGAACGGCGGCGCATAGGAACGGGCGGTGAAATAAGCGCGCCAAAAAAAACTATAAAGTTTACGTTTTTTTTCCGTAATTCATCAGATGAGGGTGATAACGGACGCTGCGCTGAACGGCGGCGCGTAGGAACGGGCGGTGAAATAAGCGCGCCAAAAAAACTATAAAGTTTACGTTTTTTTTCCGTAATTCATCAGATGAGCATGATAACGGATGCTGCGCTGAATGGCGGCGCGTAGGAACGGGCGGTGAAATAAGCGCGCCAAAAAAACTATAAAGTTTACTTTTTTTTTCCGTAATTCATCAGATGAGCGTGATAACGGATGCTGTGCTGAACGGCGACACGTAGGAACGGGCGATGAAATAAGTGCGCCAAAAAAACGATAAAGTTTACGTTTTTTTTCTGTAATTTATCAGATCAGCGTGATAACGGACGCAGCCCTTAACGGCGGCGTCAGAGCGACTTTTTTTTGTTGTAGATTGAATTTTAAGTGCTTTTGCTATCATCAAACCTGTAGCCAGCTCTCATCCTCATTGAGCTATTCCAAGGGTGAGGGCTGGCTAAGGGTCACCCTGGAGGCACCTGTAGCCAGCTCTCATCCTCATTGAGCTGCTCCAAGGGTGAGGGCTGGCTAGGGGTCGCCCTGGAGGCACCTGTAGCCAGCTCTCATCCTCATTGAGCTGCTCCAAGGGTGAGGGCTGGCTAGGGGTCGCCCTGGAGGCACCTGTAGCCAGCTCTCATCCTCATTGAGCTGCTCCAAGGGTGAGGGCTGGCTAGGGGTCGCCCTGGAGGCACCTGTAGCCAGCTCTCATCCTCATTGAGCTGCTCCAAGGGTGAGGGCTGGCTAGCGGTCGCCCTGGAGGCACCTGTAGCCAGCTCTCATCCTCATTGAGCTGCTCCAAGGGTGAGGGCTGGCTAGGGGTCGCCCTGGAGGCACCTGTAGCCAGCTCTCATCCTCATTGAGCTGCTCCAAGGGTGAGGGCTGGCTAGGGGTCGCCCTGGAGGCACCTGTAGCCAGCTCTCATCCTCATTGAGCTGCTCCAAGGGTGAGGGCTGGCTAGGGGTCGCCCTGGAGGCACCTGTAGCCAGCTCTCATCCTCATTGAGCTGCTCCAAGGGTGAGGGCTGGCTAGGGGTCGCCCTGGAGGCACCTGTAGCCAGCTCTCATCCTCATTGAGCTGCTCCAAGGGTGAGGGCTGGCTAGGGGTCGCCCTGGAGGCACCTGTAGCCAGCTCTCATCCTCATTGAGCTGCTCCAAGGGTGAGAGCTGGCTAGGGGTCGCCCTGGAGGCACCTGTAGCCAGCTCTCATCCTCATTGAGCTGCTCCAAGGGTGAGGGCTGGCTAGGGGTCGCCCTGGAGGCACCTGTAGCCAGCTCTCATCCTCATTGAGCTGCTCCAAGGGTGAGGGCTGGCTAGGGGTCGCCCTGGAGGCACCTGTAGCCAGCTCTCATCCTCATTGAGCTGCTCCAAGGGTGAGGGCTGGCTAGGGGTCGCCCTGGAGGCACCTGTAGCCAGCTCTCATCCTCATTGAGCTGCTCCAAGGGTGAGGGCTGGCTAGGGGTCGCCCTGGAGACACCTGTAGCCAGCTCTCATCCTCATTGAGCTATTCGAAGGGTGAGGGCTGGCTACGTGTCGCCCTGGAGGCACCTGTAGCCAACTCTCATCCTCATTGAGCGTGATAACGGACGCTGCGCTGAACGGCGGCGCATAGGAACGGGCGGTGAAATAAGCGCGCCAAAAAAACTATAAAGTTTACGGTTTTTTTCGTAATTCATCAGATGAGGGTGATAACGGACGCTGCGCTGAACGGCGGCGCGTAGGAACGGGCGGTGAAATAAGCGCCCCAAAAAAACTATAAAATTTACGTTTTTTTTCCGTAATTCATCAGATGAGCGTGATAACGGAAGCTGCGCTGAACGGCGGCGTGTAGAAACGGGCGGTGAAATAAGCGCGCCAAAAAAGCTATAAAGTGTACGTTTTTTTTCCATAATTCATTAGATGAGCGTGATAACGGAAGCTGCGTTGAACGGCGGCGCGTAGGAACGGGCGGTGAAATAAGCGCGCCAAAAAAACTATAAAGTTTACGTTTTTTTTCCCGTAATTCATCAGATGAGCGTGATAACGGACGCTGCGCTGAATGGCGGCGCGTAGGAACAGGCGGTGAAATAAGCGCGCCAAAAAAACTATAAAGTTTACGTTTTTTTTCCGTAATTCATCAGATGAGCGTGATAACGGATGCTGTGCTGAACGGCGGCACGTAGGAACGGGCGGTGAAATAAGTGCGCCAAAAAAACGATAAAGTTTACTGTTTTTTCTGTAATTTATCAGATGAGCGTGATAACGGACGCAGCCCTTAACGGCGGCGTCAGAGCGACTTTTTTTTTTTGCAGATTGAATTTTAAGTGCTTTTGGTATCATCAAACCTGTAGCCAGCTCTCATCCTCATTGAGCTATTCCAAGGGTGAGGGCTGGCTAGGGGTCGCCCTGGAGGCACCTGTAGCCAGCTCTCATCCTCATTGAGCTGCTCCAAGGGTGAGGGCTGGCTAGGGGTCGCCCTGGAGGCACCTGTAGCCAGCTCTCATCCTCATTGAGCTGCTCCAAGGGTGAGGGCTGGCTAGGGGTCGCCCTGGAGGCACCTGTAGCCAGCTCTCATCCTCATTGAGCTGCTCCAAGGGTGAGGGCTGGCTAGGGGTCGCCCTGGAGGCACCTGTAGCCAGCTCTCATCCTCATTGAGCTGCTCCAAGGGTGAGGGCTGGCTAGGGGTCGCCCTGGAGGCACCTGTAGCCAGCTCTCATCCTCATTGAGCTGCTCCAAGCGTGAGGGCTGGCTAGGGGTCGCCCTGGAGGCACCTGTAGCCAGCACTCATCCTCATTGAGCTGCTCCAAGGGTGAGGGCTGGCTAGGGGTCGCCCTGGAGTCACCTGTAGCCAGCTCTCATCCTCATTGAGCTGCTCCAAAGGTGAGGGCTGGCTAGGGGTCGCCCTGGAGGCACCTGTAGCCAGCTCTCATCCTCATTGAGCTGCTCCAAGGGTGAGGACTGGCTAGGGGTCGCCCTGGAGGCACCTGTAGCCAGCTCTCATCCTCATTGAGCTGCTCCAAGGGTGAGGGCTGGCTAGGGGTCGCCCTGGAGGCACCTGTAGCCAGCTCTCATCCTCATTGAGCTGCTCCAAGGGTGAGGGCTGGCTAGGGGTCGCCCTGGAGGCACCTGTAGCCAGCTCTCATCCTCATTGAGCTATTCCAAGGGTGAGGGCTGGCTATGTGTCGCCCTGGAGGCACTTGTAGCCAGCTCTCATCCTCATTGAGCGTGATAACGGACGCTGCGCTGAACGGCGGCGCATAGGAACGGGCGGTGAAATAAGCGCGCCAAAAAAAACTATAAAGTTTACGTTTTTTTTCCGTAATTCATCAGATGAGGGTGATAACGGACGCTGCGCTGAACGGCGGCGCGTAGGAACGGGCGGTGAAATAAGCGCGCCAAAAAAACTATAAAGTTTACGTTTTTTTTCCGTAATTCATCAGATGAGCATGATAACGGATGCTGCGCTGAATGGCGGCGCGTAGGAACGGGCGGTGAAATAAGCGCGCCAAAAAAACTATAAAGTTTACTTTTTTTTTCCGTAATTCATCAGATGAGCGTGATAACGGATGCTGTGCTGAACGGCGACACGTAGGAACGGGCGATGAAATAAGTGCGCCAAAAAAACGATAAAGTTTACGTTTTTTTTCTGTAATTTATCAGATCAGCGTGATAACGGACGCAGCCCTTAACGGCGGCGTCAGAGCGACTTTTTTTTGTTGTAGATTGAATTTTAAGTGCTTTTGCTATCATCAAACCTGTAGCCAGCTCTCATCCTCATTGAGCTATTCCAAGGGTGAGGGCTGGCTAAGGGTCGCCCTGGAGGCACCTGTAGCCAGCTCTCATCCTCATTGAGCTGCTACAAGGGTGAGGGCTGGCTAGGGGTCGCCCTGGAGGCACCTGTAGCCAGCTCTCATCCTCATTGAGCTGCTCCAAGGGTGAGGGCTGGCTAGGGGTCGCCCTGGAGGCACCTGTAGCCAGCTCTCATCCTCATTGAGCTGCTCCAAGGGTGAGGGCTGGCTAGGGGTCGCTCTGGAGGCACCTGTAGCCAGCTCTCATCCTCATTGAGCTGCTCCAAGGGTGAGGGCTGGCTAGCGGTCGCCCTGGAGGCACCTGTAGCCAGCTCTCATCCTCATTGAGCTGCTCCAAGGGTGAGGGCTGGCTAGGGGTCGCCCTGGAGGCACCTGTAGCCAGCTCTCATCCTCATTGAGCTGCTCCAAGGGTGAGGGCTGGCTAGGGGTCGCCCTGGAGGCACCTGTAGCCAGCTCTCATCCTCATTGAGCTGCTCCAAGGGTGAGGGCTGGCTAGGGGTCGCCCTGGAGGCACCTGTAGCCAGCTCTCATCCTCATTGAGCTGCTCCAAGGGTGAGGGCTGGCTAGGGGTCGCCCTGGAGGCACCTGTAGCCAGCTCTCATCCTCATTGAGCTGCTCCAAGGGTGAGAGCTGGCTAGGGGTCGCCCTGGAGGCACCTGTAGCCAGCTCTCATCCTCATTGAGCTGCTCCAAGGGTGAGGGCTGGCTAGGGGTCGCCCTGGAGGCACCTGTAGCCAGCTCTCATCCTCATTGAGCTGCTCCAAGGGTGAGGGCTGGCTAGGGGTCGCCCTGGAGGCACCTGTAGCCAGCTCTCATCCTCATTGAGCTGCTCCAAGGGTGAGGGCTGGCTAGGGGTCGCCCTGGAGGCACCTGTAGCCAGCTCTCATCCTCATTGAGCTGCTCCAAGGGTGAGGGCTGGCTAGGGGTCGCCCTGGAGGCACCTGTAGCCAGCTCTCATCCTCATTGAGCTGCTCCAAGGGTGAGGGCTGGCTAGGGGTCGCCCTGGAGACACCTGTAGCCAGCTCTCATCCTCATTGAGCTATTCGAAGGGTGAGCGCTGGCTACGTGTCGCCCTGGAGGCACCTGTAGCCAACTCTCATCCTCATTGAGCGTGATAACGGACGCTGCGCTGAACGGCGGCGCATAGGAACGGGCGGTGAAATAAGCGCGCCAAAAAAACTATAAAGTTTACGTTTTTTTTCGTAATTCATCAGATGAGGGTGATAACGGACGCTGCGCTGAACGGCGGCGCGTAGGAACGGGCGGTGAAATAAGCGCCCCAAAAAAACTATAAAATTTACGTTTTTTTTCCGTAATTCATCAGATGAGCGTGATAACGGAAGCTGCGCTGAACGGCGGCGCGTAGGAACGGGCGGTGAAATAAGCGCGCCAAAAAAGCTATAAAGTGTACGTTTTTTTTCCATAATTCATTAGATGAGCGTGATAACGGAAGCTGCGTTGAACGGCGGCGCGTAGGAACGGGCGGTGAAATAAGCGCGCCAAAAAAACTATAAAGTTTACGTTTTTTTTCCCGTAATTCATCAGATGAGCGTGATAACGGACGCTGCGCTGAATGGCGGCGCGTAGGAACGGGCGGTGAAATAAGCGCGCCAAAAAAACTATAAAGTTTACGTTTTTTTTCCGTAATTCATCAGATGAGCGTGATAACGGATGCTGTGCTGAACGGCGGCACGTAGGAACGGGCGGTGAAATAAGTGCGCCAAAAAAACGATAAAGTTTACTGTTTTTTCTGTAATTTATCAGATGAGCGTGATAACGGACGCAGCCCTTAACGGCGGCGTCAGAGCGACTTTTTTTTTTTGCAGATTGAATTTTAAGTGCTTTTGGTATCATCAAACCTGTAGCCAGCTCTCATCCTCATTGAGCTATTCCAAGGGTGAGGGCTGGCTAGGGGTCGCCCTGGAGGCACCTGTAGCCAGCTCTCATCCTCATTGAGCTGCTCCAAGGGTGAGGGCTGGCTAGGGGTCGCCCTGGAGGCACCTGTAGCCAGCTCTCATCCTCATTGAGCTGCTCCAAGGGTGAGGGCTGGCTAGGGGTCGCCCTGGAGGCACCTGTAGCCAGCTCTCATCCTCATTGAGCTGCTCCAAGGGTGAGGGCTGGCTAGGGGTCGCCCTGGAGGCACCTGTAGCCAGCTCTCATCCTCATTGAGCTGCTCCAAGGGTGAGGGCTGGCTAGGGGTCGCCCTGGAGGCACCTGTAGCCAGCTCTCATCCTCATTGAGCTGCTCCAAGGGTGAGGGCTGGCTAGGGGTCGCCCTGGAGGCACCTGTAGCCAGCTCTCATCCTCATTGAGCTGCTCCAAGGGTGAGGGCTGGCTAGGGGTCGCCCTGGAGGCACCTGTAGCCAGCTCTCATCCTCATTGAGCTGCTCCAAGGGTGAGGGCTGGCTAGGGGTCGCCCTGGAGGCACCTGTAGCCAGCTCTCATCCTCATTGAGCTGCTCCAAGCGTGAGGGCTGGCTAGGGGTCGCCCTGGAGGCACCTGTAGCCAGCTCTCATCCTCATTGAGCTGCTCCAAGGGTGAGGGCTGGCTAGGGGTCGCCCTGGAGTCACCTGTAGCCAGCTCTCATCCTCATTGAGCTGCTCCAAGGGTGAGGGCTGGCTAGGGGTCGCCCTGGAGGCACCTGTAGCCAGCTCTCATCCTCATTGAGCTGCTCCAAGGGTGAGGGCTGGCTAGGGGTCGTCCTGGAGGCACCTGTAGCCAGCTCTCATCCTCATTGAGCTGCTCCAAGGGTGAGGGCTGGCTAGGGGTCGCCCTGGAGGCACCTGTAGCCAGCTCTCATCCTCATTGAGCTGCTCCAAGGGTGAGGGCTGGCTAGGGGTCGCCCTGGAGGCACCTGTAGCCAGCTCTCATCCTCATTGAGCTGCTCCAAGGGTGAGGGCTGGCTAGGGGTCGCCCTGGAGGCACCTGTAGCCAGCTCTCATCCTCATTGAGCTGCTCCAAGGGTGAGGGCTGGCTAGGGGTCGCCCTGGAGGCACCTGTAGCCAGCTCTCATCCTCATTGAGCTGCTCCAAGGGTGAGGGCTGGCTAGGGGTCGCCCTGGAGGCACCTGTAGCCAGCTCTCATCCTCATTGAGCTGCTCCAAGGGTGAGGGCTGGCTAGGGGTCGCCCTGGAGGCACCTGTAGCCAGCTCTCATCCTCATTGAGCTATTCCAAGGGTGAGGGCTGGCTATGTGTCGCCCTGGAGGCACTTGTAGCCAGCTCTCATCCTCATTGAGCGTGATAACGGACGCTGCGCTGAACGGCGGCGCATAGGAACGGGCGGTGAAATAAGCGCGCCAAAAAAAACTATAAAGTTTACGTTTTTTTTCCGTAATTCATCAGATGAGGGTGATAACGGACGCTGCGCTGAACGGCGGCGCGTAGGAACGGGCGGTGAAATAAGCGCGCCAAAAAAACTATAAAGTTTACGTTTTTTTTCCGTAATTCATCAGATGAGCATGATAACGGATGCTGCGCTGAATGGCGGCGCGTAGGAACGGGCGGTGAAATAAGCGCGCCAAAAAAACTATAAAGTTTACTTTTTTTTTCCGTAATTCATCAGATGAGCGTGATAACGGATGCTGTGCTGAACGGCGACACGTAGGAACGGGCGATGAAATAAGTGCGCCAAAAAAACGATAAAGTTTACGTTTTTTTTCTGTAATTTATCAGATCAGCGTGATAACGGACGCAGCCCTTAACGGCGGCGTCAGAGCGACTTTTTTTTGTTGTAGATTGAATTTTAAGTGCTTTTGCTATCATCAAACCTGTAGCCAGCTCTCATCCTCATTGAGCTATTCCAAGGGTGAGGGCTGGCTAAGGGTCACCCTGGAGGCACCTGTAGCCAGCTCTCATCCTCATTGAGCTGCTCCAAGGGTGAGGGCTGGCTAGGGGTCGCCCTGGAGGCACCTGTAGCCAGCTCTCATCCTCATTGAGCTGCTCCAAGGGTGAGGGCTGGCTAGGGGTCGCCCTGGAGGCACCTGTAGCCAGCTCTCATCCTCATTGAGCTGCTCCAAGGGTGAGGGCTGGCTAGGGGTCGCCCTGGAGGCACCTGTAGCCAGCTCTCATCCTCATTGAGCTGCTCCAAGGGTGAGGGCTGGCTAGGGGTCGCCCTGGAGGCACCTGTAGCCAGCTCTCATCCTCATTGAGCTGCTCCAAGGGTGAGGGCTGGCTAGCGGTCGCCCTGGAGGCACCTGTAGCCAGCTCTCATCCTCATTGAGCTGCTCCAAGGGTGAGGGCTGGCTAGGGGTCGCCCTGGAGGCACCTGTAGCCAGCTCTCATCCTCATTGAGCTGCTCCAAGGGTGAGGGCTGGCTAGGGGTCGCCCTGGAGGCACCTGTAGCCAGCTCTCATCCTCATTGAGCTGCTCCAAGGGTGAGGGCTGGCTAGGGGTCGCCCTGGAGGCACCTGTAGCCAGCTCTCATCCTCATTGAGCTGCTCCAAGGGTGAGGGCTGGCTAGGGGTCGCCCTGGAGGCACCTGTAGCCAGCTCTCATCCTCATTGAGCTGCTCCAAGGGTGAGGGCTGGCTAGGGGTCGCCCTGGAGGCACCTGTAGCCAGCTCTCATCCTCATTGAGCTGCTCCAAGGGTGAGGGCTGGCTAGGGGTCGCCCTGGAGGCACCTGTAGCCAGCTCTCATCCTCATTGAGCTGCTCCAAGGGTGAGAGCTGGCTAGGGGTCGCCCTGGAGGCACCTGTAGCCAGCTCTCATCCTCATTGAGCTGCTCCAAGGGTGAGGGCTGGCTAGGGGTCGCCCTGGAGGCACCTGTAGCCAGCTCTCATCCTCATTGAGCTGCTCCAAGGGTGAGGGCTGGCTAGGGGTCGCCCTGGAGGCACCTGTAGCCAGCTCTCATCCTCATTGAGCTGCTCCAAGGGTGAGGGCTGGCTAGGGGTCGCCCTGGAGGCACCTGTAGCCAGCTCTCATCCTCATTGAGCTGCTCCAAGGGTGAGGGCTGGCTAGGGGTCGCCCTGGAGACACCTGTAGCCAGCTCTCATCCTCATTGAGCTATTCGAAGGGTGAGGGCTGGCTACGTGTCGCCCTGGAGGCACCTGTAGCCAACTCTCATCCTCATTGAGCGTGATAACGGACGCTGCGCTGAACGGCGGCGCATAGGAACGGGCGGTGAAATAAGCGCGCCAAAAAAACTATAAAGTTTACGTTTTTTTTCGTAATTCATCAGATGAGGGTGATAACGGACGCTGCGCTGAACGGCGGCGCGTAGGAACGGGCGGTGAAATAAGCGCCCCAAAAAAACTATAAAATTTACGTTTTTTTTCCGTAATTCATCAGATGAGCGTGATAACGGAAGCTGCGCTGAACGGCGGCGTGTAGGAACGGGCGGTGAAATAAGCGCGCCAAAAAAGCTATAAAGTGTACGTTTTTTTTCCATAATTCATTAGATGAGCGTGATAACGGAAGCTGCGTTGAACGGCGGCGCGTAGGAACGGGCGGTGAAATAAGCGCGCCAAAAAAACTATAAAGTTTACGTTTTTTTTCCCGTAATTCATCAGATGAGCGTGATAACGGACGCTGCGCTGAATGGCGGCGCGTAGGAACGGGCGGTGAAATAAGCGCGCCAAAAAAACTATAAAGTTTACGTTTTTTTTCCGTAATTCATCAGATGAGCGTGATAACGGATGCTGTGCTGAACGGCGGCACGTAGGAACGGGCGGTGAAATAAGTGCGCCAAAAAAACGATAAAGTTTACTGTTTTTTCTGTAATTTATCAGATGAGCGTGATAACGGACGCAGCCCTTAACGGCGGCGTCAGAGCGACTTTTTTTTTTTGCAGATTGAATTTTAAGTGCTTTTGGTATCATCAAACCTGTAGCCAGCTCTCATCCTCATTGAGCTATTCCAAGGGTGAGGGCTGGCTAGGGGTCGCCCTGGAGGCACCTGTAGCCAGCTCTCATCCTCATTGAGCTGCTCCAAGGGTCAGGGCTGGCTAGGGGTCGCCCTGGAGGCACCTGTAGCCAGCTCTCATCCTCATTGAGCTGCTCCAAGGGTGAGGGCTGGCTAGGGGTCGCCCTGGAGGCACCTGTAGCCAGCTCTCATCCTCATTGAGCTGCTCCAAGGGTGAGGGCTGGCTAGGGGTCGCCCTGGAGGCACCTGTAGCCAGCTCTCATCCTCATTGAGCTGCTCCAAGGGTGAGGGCTGGCTACGGGTCGCCCTGGAGGCACCTGTAGCCAGCTCTCATCCTCATTGAGCTGCTCCAAGCGTGAGGGCTGGCTAGGGGTCGCCCTGGAGGCACCTGTAGCCAGCTCTCATCCTCATTGAGCTGCTCCAAGGGTGAGGGCTGGCTAGGGGTCGCCCTGGAGTCACCTGTAGCCAGCTCTCATCCTCATTGAGCTGCTCCAAGGGTGAGGGCTGGCTAGGGGTCGCCCTGGAGGCACCTGTAGCCAGCTCTCATCCTCATTGAGCTGCTCCAAGGGTGAGGACTGGCTAGGGGTCGCCCTGGAGGCACCTGTAGCCAGCTCTCATCCTCATTGAGCTGCTCCAAGGGTGAGGGCTGGCTAGGGGTCGCCCTGGAGGCACCTGTAGCCAGCTCTCATCCTCATTGAGCTGCTCCAAGGGTGAGGGCTGGCTAGGGGTCGCCCTGGAGGCACCTGTAGCCAGCTCTCATCCTCATTGAGCTATTCCAAGGGTGAGGGCTGGCTATGTGTCGCCCTGGAGGCACTTGTAGCCAGCTCTCATCCTCATTGAGCGTGATAACGGACGCTGCGCTGAACGGCGGCGCATAGGAACGGGCGGTGAAATAAGCGCGCCAAAAAAAACTATAAAGTTTACGTTTTTTTTCCGTAATTCATCAGATGAGGGTGATAACGGACGCTGCGCTGAACGGCGGCGCGTAGGAACGGGCGGTGAAATAAGCGCGCCAAAAAAACTATAAAGTTTACGTTTTTTTTCCGTAATTCATCAGATGAGCATGATAACGGATGCTGCGCTGAGTGGCGGCGCGTAGGAACGGGCGGTGAAATAAGCGCGCCAAAAAAACTATAAAGTTTACTTTTTTTTTCCGTAATTCATCAGATGAGCGTGATAACGGATGCTGTGCTGAACGGCGACACGTAGGAACGGGCGATGAAATAAGTGCGCCAAAAAAACGATAAAGTTTACGTTTTTTTTCTGTAATTTATCAGATCAGCGTGATAACGGACGCAGCCCTTAACGGCGGCGTCAGAGCGACTTTTTTTTGTTGTAGATTGAATTTTAAGTGCTTTTGCTATCATCAAACCTGTAGCCAGCTCTCATCCTCATTGAGCTATTCCAAGGGTGAGGGCTGGCTAAGGGTCGCCCTGGAGGCACCTGTAGCCAGCTCTCATCCTCATTGAGCTGCTCCAAGGGTGAGGGCTGGCTAGGGGTCGCCCTGGAGGCACCTGTAGCCAGCTCTCATCCTCATTGAGCTGCTCCAAGGGTGAGGGCTGGCTAGGGGTCGCCCTGGAGGCACCTGTAGCCAGCTCTCATCCTCATTGAGCTGCTCCAAGGGTGAGGGCTGGCTAGGGGTCGCCCTGGAGGCACCTGTAGCCAGCTCTCATCCTCATTGAGCTGCTCCAAGGGTGAGGGCTGGCTAGGGGTCGCCCTGGAGGCACCTGTAGCCAGCTCTCATCCTCATTGAGCTGCTCCAAGGGTGAGGGCTGGCTAGCGGTCGCCCTGGAGGCACCTGTAGCCAGCTCTCATCCTCATTGAGCTGCTCCAAGGGTGAGGGCTGGCTAGGGGTCGCCCTGGAGGCACCTGTAGCCAGCTCTCATCCTCATTGAGCTGCTCCAAGGGTGAGGGCTGGCTAGGGGTCGCCCTGGAGGCACCTGTAGCCAGCTCTCATCCTCATTGAGCTGCTCCAAGGGTGAGGGCTGGCTAGGGGTCGCCCTGGAGGCACCTGTAGCCAGCTCTCATCCTCATTGAGCTGCTCCAAGGGTGATGGCTGGCTAGGGGTCGCCCTGGAGGCACCTGTAGCCAGCTCTCATCCTCATTGAGCTGCTCCAAGGGTGAGGGCTGGCTAGGGGTCGCCCTGGAGGCACCTGTAGCCAGCTCTCATCCTCATTGAGCTGCTCCAAGGGTGAGGGCTGGCTAGGGGTCGCCCTGGAGGCACCTGTAGCCAGCTCTCATCCTCATTGAGCTGCTCCAAGGGTGAGAGCTGGCTAGGGGTCGCCCTGGAGGCACCTGTAGCCAGCTCTCATCCTCATTGAGCTGCTCCAAGGGTGAGGGCTGGCTAGGGGTCGCCCTGGAGGCACCTGTAGCCAGCTCTCATCCTCATTGAGCTGCTCCAAGGGTGAGGGCTGGCTAGGGGTCGCCCTGGAGGCACCTGTAGCCAGCTCTCATCCTCATTGAGCTGCTCCAAGGGTGAGGGCTGGCTAGGGGTCGCCCTGGAGACACCTGTAGCCAGCTCTCATCCTCATTGAGCTATTCGAAGGGTGAGCGCTGGCTACGTGTCGCCCTGGAGGCACCTGTAGCCAACTCTCATCCTCATTGAGCGTGATAACGGACGCTGCGCTGAACGGCGGCGCATAGGAACGGGCGGTGAAATAAGCGCGCCAAAAAAACTATAAAGTTTACGTTTTTTTTCGTAATTCATCAGATGAGGGTGATAACTGACGCTGCGCTGAACGGCGGCGCGTAGGAACGGGCGGTGAAATAAGCGCCCCAAAAAAACTATAAAATTTACGTTTTTTTTCCGTAATTCATCAGATGAGCGTGATAACGGAAGCTGCGCTGAACGGCGGCGCGTAGGAACGGGCGGTGAAATAAGCGCGCCAAAAAAGCTATAAAGTGTACGTTTTTTTTCCATAATTCATTAGATGAGCGTGATAACGGAAGCTGCGTTGAACGGCGGCGCGTAGGAACGGGCGGTGAAATAAGCGCGCCAAAAAAACTATAAAGTTTACGTTTTTTTTCCCGTAATTCATCAGATGAGCGTGATAACGGACGCTGCGCTGAATGGCGGCGCGTAGGAACGGGCGGTGAAATAAGCGCGCCAAAAAAACTATAAAGTTTACGTTTTTTTTCCGTAATTCATCAGATGAGCGTGATAACGGATGCTGTGCTGAACGGCGGCACGTAGGAACGGGCGGTGAAATAAGTGCGCCAAAAAAACGATAAAGTTTACTGTTTTTTCTGTAATTTATCAGATGAGCGTGATAACGGACGCAGCCCTTAACGGCGGCGTCAGAGCGACTTTTTTTTTTTGCAGATTGAATTTTAAGTGCTTTTGGTATCATCAAACCTGTAGCCAGCTCTCATCCTCATTGAGCTATTCCAAGGGTGAGGGCTGGCTAGGGGTCGCCCTGGAGGCACCTGTAGCCAGCTCTCATCCTCATTGAGCTGCTCCAAGGGTGAGGGCTGGCTAGGGGTCGCCCTGGAGGCACCTGTAGCCAGCTCTCATCCTCATTGAGCTGCTCCAAGGGTGAGGGCTGGCTAGGGGTCGCCCTGGAGGCACCTGTAGCCAGCTCTCATCCTCATTGAGCTGCTCCAAGGGTGAGGGCTGGCTAGGGGTCGCCCTGGAGGCACCTGTAGCCAGCTCTCATCCTCATTGAGCTGCTCCAAGGGTGAGGGCTGGCTAGGGGTCGCCCTGGAGGCACCTGTAGCCAGCTCTCATCCTCATTGAGCTGCTCCAAGCGTGAGGGCTGGCTAGGGGTCGCCCTGGAGGCACCTGTAGCCAGCTCTCATCCTCATTGAGCTGCTCCAAGGGTGAGGGCTGGCTAGGGGTCGCCCTGGAGTCACCTGTAGCCAGCTCTCATCCTCATTGAGCTGCTCCAAGGGTGAGGGCTGGCTAGGGGTCGCCCTGGAGGCACCTGTAGCCAGCTCTCATCCTCATTGAGCTGCTCCAAGGGTGAGGACTGGCTAGGGGTCGCCCTGGAGGCACCTGTAGCCAGCTCTCATCCTCATTGAGCTGCTCCAAGGGTGAGGGCTGGCTAGGGGTCGCCCTGGAGGCACCTGTAGCCAGCTCTCATCCTCATTGAGCTGCTCCAAGGGTGAGGGCTGGCTAGGGGTCGTCCTGGAGGCACCTGTAGCCAGCTCTCATCCTCATTGAGCTGCTCCAAGGGTGAGGGCTGGCTAGGGGTCGCCCTGGAGGCACCTGTAGCCAGCTCTCATCCTCATTGAGCTGCTCCAAGGGTCAGGGCTGGCTAGGGGTCGCCCTGGAGGCACCTGTAGCCAGCTCTCATCCTCATTGAGCTGCTCCAAGGGTGAGGGCTGGCTAGGGGTCGCCCTGGAGGCACCTGTAGCCAGCTCTCATCCTCATTGAGCTGCTCCAAGGGTGAGGGCTGGCTAGGGGTCGCCCTGGAGGCACCTGTAGCCAGCTCTCATCCTCATTGAGCTGCTCCAAGGGTGAGGGCTGGCTAGGGGTCGCCCTGGAGGCACCTGTAGCCAGCTCTCATCCTCATTGAGCTATTCCAAGGGTGAGGGCTGGCTACGTGTCGCCCTGGAGGCACCTGTAGCCAGCTCTCATCCTCATTGAGCGTGATAACGGACGCTGCGCTGAACGGCGGAGCATAGGAACGGGCGGTGAAATAAGCGCGCCAAAAAAACTATAAAGTTTACGTTTTTTTTTCCGTAATTCATCAGATGAGGGTGATAACGGACGCTGCGCTGAACGGCGGCGCGTAGGAACGGGCGGTGAAATAAGCGCGCCAAAAAAACTATAAAATTTACGTTTTTTTTCCGTAATTCATCAGATGAGCGTGATAACGGAAGCTGAGCTGAACGGCGGCGCGTAGGAACGGGCGGTGAAATAAGCGCGCCAAAAAAGCTATAAAGTGTACGTTTTTTTTCCATAATTCATTAGATGAGCGTGATAACGGAAGCTGCGTTGAACGACGGCGCGTAGGAACGGGCGGTGAAATAAGCGCGCCAAAAAAACTATAAAGTTTACGTTTTTTTTCCGTAATTCATCAGATGAGCGTGATAACGGATGCTGCACTGAATGGCGGCGCGTAGGAACGGGCGGTGAAATAAGCGCGCCAAAAAAACTATAAAGTTTACGTTTTTTTTCCGTAATTCATCAGATGAGCGTGATAACGGAAGGTACACTGAACCGTGGCGCGTAGGAACGGGCGGTGAAATAAGCGCGCCAAAAAAACTATAAAGTTTACGTTTTTTTCCATAATTCATTAGATGAGCGTGATAACGGAAGCTGCGCTGAACGGCGGCGCGTAGGAAAAGGCAGTGAAATAAGCGCGCCAAAAAAGCTATAAAGTTTCCTTTTTTTTTCCGTAATTCATCAGATGAGCGTGATAACGGACGCAGCCTTTAACGGCGGCTTCAGAGCGACTTTTTTTTGTTGCAGATTGAATTTTAAGTGCTTTTGGTATCATCAAACCTGTAGCCAGCTCTCATCCTCATTGAGCTATTCCAAGGGTGAGGGCTGGCTAGGGGTCGCCCTGGAGGCACCTGTAGCCAGCTCTCATCCTCATTGAGCTATTCCAAGGGTGAGGGCTGGCTACGGGTCGCCCTGGAGGCACCTGTAGCCAGCTCTCATCCTCATTGAGCTGCTCCAAGGGTGAGGGCTGGCTAGGGGTCGCCCTGGAGGCACCTGTAGCCAGCTCTCATCCTCATTGAGCTATTCCAAGGGTGAGGGCTGGCTACGGGTCGCCCTGGAGGCACCTGTAGCCAGCTCTCATCCTCATTGAGCTGCTCCAAGGGTGAGGGCTGGCTAGGGGTCGCCCTGGAGGCACCTGTAGCCAGCTCTCATCCTCATTGAGCTATTCCAAGGGTGAGGGCTGGCTACGGGTCGTCCTGGAAGTACCTGTAGCCAGCTCTCATCAAGAAAAAGCTACGCCTACTAAGTTGCATTAACCAATCGGAGCAGATTCATGATTTACATTCAAATAAACCATCATTTTAGGAAAAGGAAAAGGAGTTTTGGAGGGAAGTTTAATTTGATCCAGTGCTCAGGAGCAACAAGGGTGATTAGTGCACAAGAGAAGCTGTGACCTTAGCCAATTACAACCATGCCGCCCAAAAGAAGGTAAGTACACCTGGTGGGATAGTGAGTGGGAGGGAAATATGAATCTGCAGAGGTATGTGTTGCTTCTAGAAATACTCTTTCTGGACACCATTGCAGCATGCATTCTGGGGTACACTGAGACCATGGGAGTATTTGCAGAAGAGGTTAACATACAGCATGTATTGGGATCAGGTGCCTAACTATACTGCAGCATCATCTGAGCTTGTACTGGAATCAGGTGTATAAGTATACTTGTACTCATATAGCTTGTACTGGAATCAGGTGTATAAGTATACTTGTACTCATATAGCTTGTACTGGAATCAGGTGTATAAGTATACTTGTACTCATATAGCTTGTACTGGAATCAGGTGTATAAGTATGCTTGTACTCATATAGTTTGTACTGGAATCAGGTGCCTAATCTGATGTCCTCTCTGTGACCTCTGCAAACTTTTTAGCTTGGTTGTATTACTGTGGTGGGGGGAGGGGGAAGGATTGCGGTGTGAAAGTGTATTATAACATCATGTTAAGGCTTGCAATTGTTCAGGCTCAGTCACAGAAAGGGTTTATGTTTTTGGCGCGGTCTTTCTGTATCTTTCAAAGTTTGCAGTGTGAAAAGGCTTTAAACTGTATATGTACTTGCTCGCTCACTCGTTTTTTCTCCTTTTTGACTGATAAATGAGTGCCGGTCATGTGCAAAACTGTATACGCATTTGCATAGTCAATACCACATTAATTTTTTGCACGGTATCTTTGTCAATCTAAATAATTCTTGCAAAACCTCAGATTTGCGCAAGATCTAGGAACATGCATATGATAAAAAACCGCATGTGTTATGTGCACAATATTGCCACAATTTGTGTAGTATGCTATAAAAGTGCATTAACTTGTGCTAAACAATTGCTCCTTAAAAAATTGTGTACGTTTGTCCGTTTTTGTGACCAAAAATGAGGGCTGGCTATTGGTGGTCAAAATACACTCTAGAGCCAGCCCTCATCTTTTTAAAAAAATCTATGGCAATGATGAGACGTGCCTTTTCTCATGAGCTGTGTATTTGTTGTAAAAAAAAATCAGATTTTTGAAATCCAGTTATCCTGCTGAAACATAAAAAATGCTGGTTGATATTAGTGGGTGGAAAAGCTAGATTCTCACTGATATTGTTCCTGATCTTCCATTTTTCTTTTTTACAGCGGCTTCAGGATGCTGAAGACATGTCCACTATGTTACAAAGCATTTACTCAACTGCCACAGCACCTTACACGACAATGCCTTAGATGCTGTACACAAGAGGAGAAGGATGCGCTAGTGAAAGAATCTAGAAACTCACTGATAGCAATTGCAACAAAAGGAACATATATCCCTTATGACAAGATTCCAGAGATCACTACAAAGGACGATCTTATCTCCTTCCTGGAGGACAGAGGGTTTATAGTACCCGAGAAACCAACTATGGCCAGGTATGCCCCACTAGCATCTTATTCTTTGAATACTGATGTTCATACTTGTGTAAGCTTTATAGATTTGCATATATGTTCTGAACTATGCCAAATAATCACGTGTATTTTATATTTACAGGATTGTTGAAGATGAGGGGGCATCACCTGTGCAGGAGGAGCTGACAGCCAGTGAGCAAGAGCTGCCTAATGAGGAGGAAGTGCTGCCTGTTGAGGAGGAAATGTCTACAGTCATCGAGGAGGAGTCGCCCGTCCCAGAGGAAGAGCCGCCCGTCCCAGAGGAAGAGCCGCCCGTCCCAGAGGAAGAGCTGTCCGTCACAGAGGAAGAGCCGTCCGTCACAGTGGAAGAGCCGCCCGTCCCAGAGGAAGAGCCGCCCGTCCCAGAGGAAGAGCCGCCCGTCCCAGAGGAAGAGCCGTCCGTCACAGAGGAAGAGCCGTCCGTCACAGTGGAAGAGCCGTCCGTCCCAGAGGAAGAGCCGCCCGTCACAGTGGAAGAGCCGCCCATCCCAGAGGAAGAGCTGCCCGTCCCAGAGGAAGAGCCGCCCGTCCCAGAGGAAGAGCCGCCCGTCCCAGAGGAAGAGCCGCCCGTCCCAGAGGAAGAGCCGTCCGTCACAGAGGAAGAGCCGTCCGTCACAGAGGAAGAGCCGCCCGTCACAGTGGAAGAGCCGTCCGTCACAGAGGAAGAACCGCCCGTCCCAGAGGATTATGATGTCTACAGGTCAGTGTAAATTTATACAAGGAATTTACTTTAATCCCTTGCTCAAACATTGCCTTGGCCTCAGCACATCCTGGCTTTTAGGCCACTTTAAAAAATTGTCAACACTGCTGGCCTACTCAAGATTGTACTTCACGTTATTACTAAGGATTTTTATAATTTACAGGACTGTTGAAGATGAGAAGCCATCTACATCAACTGGCACATCGGCACGCCGAGCCATATCAAATCCTGAATTGGTGCATCTTTCAGCTGCAGAAGACTATACATCCTCTGAAACATCCGACAGTGAAGCCGATCAACAACCAGAGACCAGAGAAAGAGAGGAAAATACCAGCCAAACAGATGAAGACAGGCCGAGGTCAGTTAGTGTGTGTAACATTCTCACTCATCATGCTTTTATATATATATACATATCTATATATATCTATATATATATATCTATATATATATATATATATATATATATATATTTATATATATATATATATTGAGCAAAAAAACAATACAAATAATGTTTAACTGGGACAATTAATAGCATATCCCACAACTTTACAGCCCTTACAAAGTAATTTTTTCTCCTATTTTAGGCAATAGATTTCCCTTCCATTGCAGCCATAAAACAGGATGCCAAAAAAGTGCCCTACACACAGACAGCTCTGTGGGGCACACAGCTTTGGCGGGGCATACTAAAATGCACTGCCATTACGATTTTCATCTGTGGGCCAGTAGAGGATGATGTACTAGCTTTACCCACAGATGAACTTCAGAACACGCAGTGTTCAGCAGTGGATGCTGCGTATAAAGGGCAGGCAGCCAGCAAAGTGCTGCTGCCAGTCAGAGCACTGGGGTCCACAGAAATCGGGCCTGGGGACACAGAAATGTTTACCACCCCTGACAACGGTGAGTGGAACCCCCAGCTGTCAAGGTCCCCGACATTTCCCCAGATTCTTCCACTGGGTGAGGGCCCCATGAATGCGTCGTTACAGGGAACCCTGGACTCACAGGCCCCATAGCGGCTGCATAGTCTACTGCCATTGGCAGGACGTCACTATATATATGCTGTATATGCTTACACAGTATTTTTCTCAAAGTTCTAATTTGTTTCTACTCTGACCTGTTGTTCTTTCTTCCAAATTTGTAGGATGACAAGCCAGAAATGGACTGTTGACAAGAGGATCAAAATGAAAGATGCAGGTTATTATGATCATCATTCTCTGTCTCATCCAATATTAAAAGGTTTTTCCTCTTATTTGCAGAACCATTGCAAGCTGGAAAGATACAAACAAATTGTTGAAAATGTGTCAAGGTTTTTATACTTTATGAACAAACGCCGTGTGAGCCTCAACTTTGCGACAAAGATTGAAAACGCCCATTTATTTTTCAAAAACCTTCAAGATCTCGGTCTGTGCAACCAAACTGTCACCAACTACATTAAGAATGTCCGGAAATTTGTACATTATCAACTATTTGCAACCAATTTACGCGATAAAAATGAAAAACTCTTCAAGGCAATGAAGTATTTCCAGTATGTGACTGCGGATATTCAGAAGAAATTTTCCAAGGGAGTTGCAAAAGAAGTTGTCAGCAAAAGGTATGTCAGCTAATTTTTATCCTTTCAGATGTATGCACAATTATTATTTTTTCTCTTTTCTCTCTCCCGCCAGGATTTTTCATACATGACTTAAAAATAGGCCTCACCTATCAGTCACATTTATTAATCTTTCTCTTAGGTACCTGGAGTTGCATAAATTGGACAAAACACCTCAGCAATGCCAGGAGATCCTGACCGTTGCAAAGCCAGCTTTCCTGCAAGCCATCGAGGATGTCCAAGGAGGATCCCGAAATGAAGTGCATCAGTTGGAGATTCTCTATTACCTTGAGGCCTTAATCATACTAAAACACTTACAAAGACCAGGAGTTGTCAGAAACATGACGGTAAGTAACAACCTACTCATTATCCTGATTTAAAGCCACATGTCTATCTAACTTTCCCATGTCTTGACTCACAGGTTTCTGAGTGGACAGAGAGGATGCGTCACATCTATCAAAATGAACAGCTAATAATTGTCGGAGTTAAATCCCATAAGACTGCTGCCCACCAAGTAGCCTGTTTTGTGCTTACTGAAGAAGAAGAAAAGGTAAGATGTTCCTGTCACTACGATGGCACCCACATTAGAGAGGGATCTGTTAGTTGTCATGACTTCAACCCGTAGGATTAGTGACATTCTGTCCCTTTTAGTAGATCCTCCCTTTAACCAGATTTTACAGGACAACTTGGTGCTACATCCTCATGCAGGTGTGTTGGGAGTCTTTCCCTTATTTCCCTGCAGTATCCAGGATGCTAAACCATAGTATCGGTGTCCAGAATAGTGCATTTTCTTAACAATAATGCTTGTTGCAGCAGCATCCAGAATGCATTATCAGTAGGAACAGATATGCTCTCCCTTATCACAGATGTTCTGCACTTTAAATGAATGGTGGGCAGTTTATAGTCTGACATATGTTTGGTGTGAGGTGACTTTTCTATATATTTAGATTGTGTGGTTCCTATCATGCTCTGAAATCCAACTGAGGCGGAGGAGAGATACTGCCCTTTTAGTCTGTAGGTTTCGCTCTCCTGGTTAGGCACATCCCTCCCTCACGTTGGTGCGGTCATTGACTCCAGTAATTAATTTAGTCTATTTCAAATTTTCTTATCTTAATATTGAAGGGCCCAACTCAATTTTTATTAAGTGGTTTACTGTTTTTTGTTTTGTTTATTTACAGTGGTTTAACATCTACTTTAAAAAAGTGAGACGGGTGCTGGCCAAAAAAGACAGTCCAGATAAATTCTTCTTATCGACTACAGGAAGACAGATATATAATGTATCCACCGACCTTCATCGCTACCAGAAGAAGTAAGTCTTAAAAGTTAAAAATCCTACATATTAGATGTTGTGCCATGTATTTATGATCTACTCTATTGCTATCTAGGTACAAACTTAAATCCATCTCTAGTCAGGTGGCAAGAAACACTTGTGAAACATGGACCGTGTCACATTTAACAGAGACACAGAGGTATCTTTTCTCCAAATATCTCAGTCATTCCAACATGACAGCAGAGAGGAATTACAGAGAAAAAACGTTAGGAGACCTCTGCCAAGCATACACACTGGTCTTGGCAGCAGGGAAATCATCGGAAAATCAACCTCAACCCAGCAGCTCAAGGTAATTTATTGCAAAGCAGTTATGATCTATTTCACCAAATTGTTGATAAAATGTAATATTCTGTTTTCTATCTCCCCTAAAGAGAAGCAGAAGAGAGCAATGGAGAAGAGGAGCAAATGGTCCAGCAAGCTGAAGACTACAGTGCCCAGGGTGAAACAGAGGACCTCGGTGTGTCAAATTTAAATACTAAGACTCAAAGGTGGGTATATTATTAAATCAAGCAAGCTAGTAGGAGTTGGCAAACTGTACATAGCTTGTGATGTTATGGACAATGACTTGTTCTTCTGAGCATCCTCAGCACCTATACCCAGGCAAAGTGCTCTCAGTAGCGGCCACTTGTAGCCAGTATGCGGAAGGGTATATTACAGGCGTTTATTGATGATATCTCCATCGCAGAACAAACCTCGATGCCTAAACTTTTAGGATTGATAGAAGATATCCTTATACCACTCTAAGTGCCCAGAAAATGTAATGTTATTATTTATATCAGGCGGAGAGCACCAATCGAACCTAGGGTCACAACAAGGTCCATGAAGACAGGGATGCAGTTGAGGAAAAGGAAACACCCAGGGTAATTGGTCAATATACTCATTCACATTGTCCTTGAACAATAAACATTTCGGTTTTAACATATGTATTCCCCTTCTTTCCTTTAAAGAGATTAAGAAGACGGCAGTGATCAGCTCCCAAGAAAGAATGAGGCGTTTCGGAGACTAAAGTTCCGGTCTTGTTAAAGTTTCTGAATTCATGTTTTATTTGTTTCTTTTCTATTCTAGGTTGTTCTACAATTCCAGGTGAACGGGGCCCTCGAAGCAATGGGAGAAGATTTTCTTTATTATAAACATTTGTACTGTTTGTATTAGTGTTAAAGGGATTCTGTCACCAGGTTTTAGCCATCTCATCTGAGCGCACCATAATGTGGACACAGACATCTTTATTCCAGTGATATATCACTTACTAGGCTGCTCAGTGTAGTTTGCATTAAAACACTGTTAAATCATCTGGAGATTATCATTAGAGCACTACTCCAGTAGTCCAGTCATACTTGGGAGCTGCCAAATCTGCAACAGAGAAAACAGTAATTTTATCAAAATGACAGCAAGGAGCTCAGTAAGTGAAACATTGCTGGATCAGGATTTCTATCTCTACATTATGCTGCTGTCCGATGGGATGTCAAAAACCTGGTGACAGAGTCCTTTTAATAACTATTTTAAAGATAAATATAAAGTGGAAGTCCTATGGCTATGATGAAACAATTCTGACAACTGTTCAAATGGCACAATCATTTACTACCGTCAGGTTTCTGAGCCGTTTAGTCTAATGCTTTGTCAGTATTACTAGAATCCATAATAATTTAAAGGTCAGGTAGCCATAAAAGTGCTCCTGCCAGTCAGAGCAGTGCAGTCCCTGGAAATCAGGCCTAGGGAAGCAGAATATATTACCATCCCTAACAACGGTAAGCATGACCCCCAGCTGTCCAGCAACCCGACATGTAGAACTGCCTATAAAAATGACCATTTGTCCAGTCAGTGCATCACTCTCTGGTGCCCTTTTACACTGGCACACTGCTTTCTGTCTCTCTCTCTTTCTCTCTCTCCAGTGCAATGCTCTCTGGTGCTCTTTCACTCTCTTTCCAGTGCACCACTCTCTGATGTGTTCTCTTTCTCCCTACTGCACCGCTCTCTGGCACTCCTCTGTCTTTATAGTGCAGTGCTCTCTTTTGTGCTCTCTCAGTCTCCAGTGCATCACTGGCGCTCACTTTTGATCTCTCCCCATTGCACCACTCTCTCGCATGCTCTCTCTCTGGTGCTTTCTTTCCATCCAAAGTGCCTTTTTTTGTCTCTGTGCCTTCACGAGCCTCTCAATCTCTGTCTTTGCCCATCTGTGGCTCTCTATCGGTCTCTGTGCCTCTCTGTCCCTCCCTGTGCTTCTATTTACCTTTTGCATCCCTCTATGTGCCTACCTTTGCCCCTTTGCTCCCCTCTTTGCCTCTATGTGCCTCTCAATGACTCTCTCTCATGCACACCTCTTCCTGTAGGTCAAAGGTAAGAAGCACTACTCAAGTTGCAGCAGAGAAGATTAATTGGTAAGTAACCACAAAGCTACACAGTGTTTAACACTTGTGTATTTTTTAAGAATCTTGTTCCTGTAGGATGCTTCCTGAACATTAAAGTGAATTGTCAGGAAACATCTTTAAGCTACAGGATCCTTGAAAAATATGCAAGTTTTTATTGGATGATTTGTCAGGCTATCAACAATCACACAGGGCCACAGGCCCGTCAACAGGGCAATAGCCCACTCCACAAGGCCAATGACCCTTTGCAAAGGGCCAGAGGTCCCTTTCCGCAGTGCCATAGGCATTTCCACAGGGCCATAACCCACTCCAGCTCTCTCCACAGGGCAACAGGCCCATTTGAAGGGCCACAGATCCCTCTTCAGGGTCACAGGCCTTTCCACAGGGCCGCACCCACCTTCAGCTCTCTCCACAGGGCCATAGGCCCTTTCCTCAGGGCCACAAGCCCCTCCAGCTCTCTCCACAGGGCAACAGACCACTATACAGGGTCACAGGCCTTTCCACAGGGCCACAAGCCCCTTCAGCTCTCTCCACAGGACCACAGGCTCCTACCGGGCCACAGGCCTTTACACAGTGCCACAAGCCCCTCCAGCTCTTTCCACAGGCAATCATGTTGCATGTTGTTTACTGCAAAAGACTTCATAGGCCCCAATCTTACTCCAGAGCCTTCCACAGGCCCCTCCAGCCCACTCCACATGGCCTTTTTTAGCAGAGCAAAACTCCCTCCAGCTCTCTTTACATCACTACATGCCCCTCTGTGGGCAAACAACCCCTTCAACTCTCTCCACAGTACCATAGGCTCCTTCTGCCGGGCCACAAGCATTTCCACAGGGCCACAATCCCCTCCAACTCTTCTCCACAGCACAACAAGCTCTCATTACAGGGCCATAGCTCCCCTCCACAGGGCCAAATGCACTTTCTGCATGGACACAGCCCCATTTAGCTCTCTCCACAGAGACACAAGGCCCGTCTGCAGAGCACAAGCCCCCTCTTCAAGGCCAAAAGGCCTTTCTACATGGCCATAGTCATTTCCATAGGGCACGAGCCCCTCCAGCTCTCTCCACAGGGCAACGGACCCCTATACAGGGTCACAGGCCTTTCCACAGGGCCACAACACCTTCAGCTCTCTCCACATGACCACAGGCTCCTACTGGGCCACAGGCCTTTCCACAGTGCCACAAGCCCCTCCAGCTCTCTCCACAGGCAATCATGTTGCATGTTGTTTACTGCAAAGGACTTCATAGGCCCAAATCTTACTCCAGAGCCTTCGAAAGGCCCCTCCAGCCCGCTCCACATGGCCTTTTCGTCAGGACACAACTCCCTCCAGCTCTCTTTACATCGCCACATGCTCCTCAGCGGGGCCACAGACACCTATACAGGGTCACAGGCCTTTCCACAGGGCCTCAACCCCTTCAGCTGTCTCCACAGGACCACAGGCTTTTCCACAGCCCACAACTCCTTCCAGCTCTCACCACAGGGCCACAGCCCCTTCCACAGGGCTAAAGGGCGTATCCATAGGGCCACAGACCTTTCCACAGGGCCACAACACCCTCCAGCTCTCTCCACAGGACAAGAAGCTCTCTTTACAGGGCCATAGCTCACCTCCACAGGGCCAAAAGCACTTTCCACACGGCCACAACTCCCAACAGCTCTCTCCACAGAGTCACAGGGCCCGTCTGCAGGGCACAAGCCCCCTCTTCAAGGCCAAAAGGCCTTTCTACATGGCCATAGTCATTTCCATAGGGCACGAGCCCCTCCAGCTCTCTCCACAGGGCAAAGGACCCCTATACAGGGTCACAGGTCTTTCCACAGGGCCACAATCCCCTCCAACTCTTCTCCACAGGACAACAAGCTCTCTTTACCGGGCCATAGCTCCCCTCCACAGGGCCAAATGCACTTTCTGCATGGCCACAGCCCCCTTTAGCTCTCTCCACAGAGACACAAGGCCCGTCTGCAGGGCACAAGCCCCCTCTTCAAGGCCAAAAGGCCTTTCTACAGGGCCATAGTCATTTCCATAGGGCACAAGCCCCTCCAGCTCTCTCCACAGGGCAACGGACCTCTATACAGGGTCACAGGCCTTTCCACAGGGCCACAACACCTTCAGCTCTCTCCACAGGACCACAGGCTCCTACTGGGCCACAGGCCTTTCCACAGTGCCACAAGCCCCTCCAGTTCTCTCCACAGGCAATCATGTTGCATGTTGTTTACTGCAAAGGACTTCATAGGCCCAAATCTTACTCCAGAGCCTTCCACAGGCCTCTCCAGCCCGCTCCACATGGCCTTTTCCTCAGGCCACAACTCCCTCCAGCTCTCTTTACATCGCCACATGCCCCTCTGCGGGGCCACAGACCCCTATACAGGGTCACAGGCCTTTCCACAGGGCCTCAACCCCTTCAGCTGTCTCCACAGGACCACAGGCTTTTCCACAGCCCACAACTCCTTCCACCTCTCACCACAGGGCCACAGCCCCTTCCACAAGGCCAAAGGGCCTATCCATAGGGCCACAGACCTTTCCACATGGCCACAACACCCTCCAGCTCTCTCCACAGGACAAGAAGCTCTCTTTACAGGGCCATAGCTCACCTCCACAGGGCCAAATGCACTTTCCACACGGCCACAACTCCCAACAGCCCTCTCCACAGAGTCACAGGGCCCGTCTGCAGGGCACAAGCCCCCTCTTCAAAGCCAAAAGGCCTTTCTGCATGGCCATAGTCATTTCCATACGGCACGAGCCCCTCCAGCTCTCTCCACAGGGCAACGGACCGCTATACAGGGTCACAGGCCTTTCCACAGGGCCACAACACCTTCAGCTCTCTCCACAGGACCACAGGCTCCTACCCGGCCACAGGCTTTTACACAGTGCTACAAATCCCTCTAGCTCTCTCCACAGGCAATCATGTTGCATGTTGTTTACCGAAAAAAGGACTTCATAGGCCCAAATCTTACTTCAGACCCTTCCACAGGCCCCTCCAGCCCGCTCCACATGGCCTTTTCCGCAGGCCACAACTCCCTCCAGCTCTCTTTACATCGCCACATGCCCCTCTGCGGGGCCACAGACCCCTATACAGGGTCACAGGCCTTTCCACAGGGCCTCAACCCCTTCAGCTCTCTCCACAGGACCACTGGCTCCTTCTGCCGGGCCACAAGCATTTCCACAGGGCCACAATCCCCTCGAACTCTTCTCCACAGGACAACAAGCTCTCTTTACAGGGCCATAGCTCCCCTCCACAGGGCCAAATGCACTTTCTGCACGGCCACAGCCCCCTTTAGCTCTCTCTACAGAGACACAGGGCCCATCTGCAGGACACAAGCCCCCTCTTCAAGGCCAAAGGGCCTTTCTACATGGCCATAGTCATTTCCATAGGGCACAAGCCCCTCCAGCTCTCTCCACAGGGCAACGGACCCCTATACAGGGTCACAGGCCTTTCCACAGGGCCACAACACCTTCAGCTCTCTCCACAGGACCACAGGCTACTACCGGGCCACAGGTCTTTCCACAGTGCCACAAGCACCATCCAGCTCTCTCCACAGGCAATCATGTTGCACTTTTGCAACAAGAGTCAATTTTTGTTGCAGTTCGGCAACATTGGAGTCAACCCTGTTGCAAATCGGACACGAAGCTTGAAAATTTAGATGTTTACTGCAAAGGACTTCATAGGCCCCCATCTTACTCCAGAGCCTTCCACAGGCCCCTCCAGCACGCTCCACATGGCCTTTTCCGCAGGCCACAACTCCCTCCAGCTCTCTTTACATCGCCACATGCCCCTCTGCGGGGCCACAGACCCCTATACAGGGTCACAGGCCTTTCCACAGGAACTCAATCCCTTCAGCTCTCTCCACAGGACCACAGACTTTTCCACAGCCCACAACTCCTTCCAGCTCTCACCAGAGGGCCACAGCCCCTTCCACAAGGCTAAAGGGCCTATCCATAGGGCCACAGACATTTCCACAGGGCCACAACACCCTCCAGCTCTCTCCACAGGAAAAGAAGCTCTCTTTACAGGGCCATAGCTCACCTCCACAGGGCCAAATGCACTTTCCACACGGCCACAACTCCCAACAGCTCTCTCCACAGAGTCACAAGGCCCGTCTGCAGGGCACAAGCCCCCTCTTCAAGGCCAAAAGGCCTTTCTACATGGCCATAGTCATTTCCATAGGGCACGAGCCCCTCCAGCTCTCTCCACAGGGCAACGGACCCCTATACAGGGTCACAGGCCTTTCCCCAGGGCCACAATCCCCTCCAACTCTTCTCCACACGACAACAAGCTCTCTTTACCGGGCCATAGCTCCCCTCCACAGGGCCAAATGCACTTTCTGCATGGCCACAGCCCCCTTTAGCTCTCTCCACAGAGACACAAGGCCCGTCTGCAGGGCACAAGCCCCCTCTTCAAGGCCAAAAGGCCTTTCTACATGGCCATAGTCATTTCCATAGGGCACAAGCCCCTCCAGCTCTCTCCACAGGGCAACGGACCCCTATACAGGGTCACAGGCCTTTCCACAGGGCCACAACACTTTCAGCTCTCTCCACAGGACCACAGGCTCCTACTGGGCCACAGGCCTTTCCACGGTGCCACAAGCCCCTCCAGCTCTCTCCACAGGCAATCATGTTGCATGTTGTTTACTGCAAAGGACTTCATAGGCCCAAATCTTACTCCAGAGCCTTCCACAGGCCTTTCCAGCCCACTCCACATGGCCTTTTCCTCAAGCCACAACTCCCTCCAGCTCTCTTTACATCGCCACATGCACCCTCTGCGGGGCCACAGACCCCTATACAGGGTCACAGGCCTTTCCACAGGGCCTCAACCCCTTCAGCTCTCTCCACAGGACCACTGGCTCCTTCTGCCGGGCCACAAGCATTTCCACAGGGCCACAATCCCCTCCAACTCTTCTCCACAGGACAACAAGCTCTCTTTACAGAGCCATAACTCCCCTCCACAGGGCCAAATGCACTTTCTGCACGGCCACAGCCCCCTTTAGCTCTCTCCACAGAGACACAGGGCCCGTCTGCAGGACACAAGCTCCCTCTTCAAGGCCAAAGGGCCTTTCTACATGGCCATAGTCATTTCCATAGGGCACAAGCCCCTCCAGCTCTCTCCACAGGGCAACGGACCCCTATACAGGGTCACAGGCCTTTCCACAGGGCCACAACACCTTCAGCTCTCTCCACAGGACCACAGGCTACTACCGGGCCACAGGTCTTTCCACAGTGCCACAAGCACCATCCAGCTCTCTCCACAGGCAATCATGTTGCACTTTTGCAACAAGAGTCAATTTTTGTTGCAGTTCGGCAACATTGGAGTCAACCCTGTTGCAAATCGGACACGAAGCTTGAAAATTTAGATGTTTACTGCAAAGGACTTCATAGGCCTTCATCTTACTCCAGAGCCTTCCACAGGCCCCTCCAGCACGCTCTACATGGCCTTTTCCACAGGCCACAACTCCATCCAGCTCTCTTTACATCGCCACATGCCCCTCTGCGGTTCAGCAGACCCCTATACAGGGTCACAGGCCTCTCCACAGGGCCTCAACCCCTTCAGCTCTCTCCACAGGACCACTGGCTCCTTCTGCCGGGCCACAAGCCTTTCCACAGGGCCACAATCCCCTCCAATTCCACAGGACAACAGGCTCTCTTTACAGGGCCATAGCTCCCCTCCACAGGGCCAAATGCACTTTCCACATGGCCACAACCCCCTCCAGCTCTCTACACAGAGTCATGGGGCCCGTCTGCAGGGCACAAGACCCTTCATCAAGGCCAAGGGGCCTTTCTACAGGGCCACTGGCCTTTAAATAGTGCCACAACCTCCTCTGGCTCTCTCAAGAGGGCCACAGGCTCCTTCTACAGGGCAAGGGCCCCCTCCACAAGGCCAAAGGCCCTTTGCAAAGGGCCATAGGTCCATTCCACAGGGCCATAGTCATTTCCATAGGGCCATAACCCCCCTCAAGCTCTCTCCACAGAACCGCAGGCTCCTTCTACAGGTTTACAGGCATATACACAGGGCCACATCCGCCTTCACCTCTCTCCACAAGGCGACAGGGCCCTTTCACTGTGTCATAGGCCTTTCCATAAGGCCACAACCCCCTCTGTCTCTCTCAAAAAGGACAGAGGCTCCCTTTACAAGGCAACAGCCCCCTCCACAAGGCCAAAGGCCTTTTTCAAAGGGCCACAGGTCCCTTTCGCAGGGCCATAGGCATTTCCCCAAGGCAATAACCCCCTCCAGCTCTCTCCACAGGACCACAGGCTCCTTCTACAAGACTACAACCCCTTTGAGCTCTTTCATCAGGGCCACAGCCTCCTCCGCCCCCCTTTAATCAGTTAAAAGGGCTCAATTGAGTGACCACAACACCTTCAGCTCTCTCCACAGGACCACAGGCTCCTACTGAGCCACAGGACTTTCCACAGTGCCACAAGCCCCTCTAGCTCTCTCCACAGGCAATCATGTTGCATGTTTTTTACTGCAAAGGACTTCATAGGCCAAAATCTTACTCCAGAGCCTTCCACAGGCCCCTCCAGCCGGCTCCACATGGCCTTTTCCTCAGGCCACAACTCCCTCCAGCTCTCTTTACATCGCCACATGCCCCTCTGCGGGGCCACAGACCCCTATACAGGGTCACTGGCCTTTCCACAGGGCCTCAACCCCTTCAGCTCTCTCCACAGGACCACAGGCTTTTCCACAGCCCACAACTCCTTCCAGCTCTCACCACAGGGCCACAGCCCCTTCCACAAGGCTAAAGGGCCTATCCATAGGGCCACAGACCTTTCCACAGGGCCACAACACGCTCCAGCTCTCTCCACAGGACAAGAAGCTCTCTTTACAGGGCCATAGCTCACCTCCACAGGGCCAAATGCACTTTCCACACGGCCACAACTCCCAACAGCCCTCTCCACAGAGTCACAGGGCCCGTCTGCAGGGCACAAGCCCCTCTTCAAGGCCAAAAGGCCTTTCTACATGGCCATAGTCATTCCCATAGGGCACGAGCACCTCCAGCTCTCTCCACAGGGCAACGGACCCCTGTACAGGGTCACAGTCCTTTCCACAGGGCCACAACAGCTTCAGCTCTCTCCACAGGCAATCATGTTGCATGTTGTTTACTGCAGAGGACTTCATAGGCCCAAACCTTACTCCAGAGCCTTCCACAGGCCCCTCCAGCCCGCTCCACATGGCCTTTTCCTCAGGCCACAACTCCCTCCAGCTCTCTTTACATCGCCACATGCCCCTCTGCGGGGCCACAGACCCCTATACAGGGTCACATGCCTTTCCACAGGGCCTCAACCCCTTCAGCTCTCTCCACAGGACCACTGCCTCCTTCTGCCGGGCTACAAGCCTTTCCACAGGGCCACAATCCCCTCCAACTCTTCTCCACAGGACAACAAGCTCTCTTTACAGGGCCATAGCTCCCCTCCACAGGGCCAAATGCACTTTCTGCACGGCCACAGCCCCCTTTAGCTCTCTCCACAGAGACACAAGGCCCGTCTGCAGGGCACAAGCCCCCTCTTCAAGGCCAAAAGGCCTTTCTACATGGCCATAGTCATTTCCATAGGGCACGAGCCCCTCCAGCTCTCTCCACAGGGCAACGGACCGCTATACAGGGTCACAGGCCTTTCCACAGGGCCACAACACCTTCAGCTCTTCCACATGACCACAGGCTCCAGCCCGGCCACAGGCCTTTCCACAGTGCTACAAGTCCCTCCAGCTCTCTCCACAGGCAATCATGTTTCATGTTGTTTACCGCAAAAGGACTTCATAGGCCCAAATCTTACTTCAGACCCTTCCACAGGCCCCTCCAGCCCGCTCCACATGGCCTTTTCCGCAGGCCACAACTCCCTCCAGCTCTCTTTACATCGCCACATGCCCCTCTGCGGGGCCACAGACCCCTATACAGGGTCACAGGCCTTTCCACAGGACCTCAACCCCTTCAGCTCTCTCCACAGGACCACAGACTTTTCCACAGCCCACAACTCCTTCCAGCTCTCACCAGAGGGCCACAGCCCCTTCCACAAGGCTAAAGGGCCTATCCATAGGGCCACAACACCCTCCAGCTCTCTCCACAGGACAAGAAGCTCTCTTTACAGGGCCATAGCTCACCTCCACAGGGCCAAATGCACTTTCCACACGGCCACAACTCCCAACAGCTCTCTCCACAGAGTCACAAGGCCCGTCTGCAGGGCACAAGCCCCCTCTTCAAGGCCAAAAGGCCTTTCTACATGGCCATAGTCATTTCCATAGGGCACAAGCCCCTCCAGCTCTCTCCACAGGGCAACGGACCCCTATACAGGGTCACAGGCCTTTCCCCAGGGCCACAATCCCCTCCAACTCTTCTCCACACGACAACAAGCTCTCTTTACCGGGCCATAGCTCCCCTCCACAGGGCCAAATGCACTTTCTGCATGGCCACAGCCCCCTTTAGCTCTCTCCACAGAGACACAAAGCCCTTCTGCAGGGCACAAGCCCCCTCTTCAAGGCCAAAAGGCCTTTCTACATGGCCATAGTCATTTCCATAGGGCACAAGCCCCTCCAGCTCTCTCCACAGGGCAACGGACCCCTATACAGGGTCACAGGCCTTTCCACAGTGCCACAAGCCCCTCCAGCTCTCTCCACAGGCAATCATGTTGCATGTTGTTTACTGCAAAGGACTTCATAGGCCCAAATCTTACTCCAGAGCCTTCCACAGGCCTTTCCAGCCTACTCCACATGGCCTTTTCCTCAGGCCACAACTCCCTCCCGCTCTCTTTACATCGCCACATGCACCCTCTGCGGGGCCACAGACCCCTATACAGGGTCACAGGCCTTTCCACAGGGCCTCAACCCCTTCAGCTCTCTCCACAGGACCACTGGCTCCTTCTGCCGGGCCACAAGCATTTCCACAGGGCCACAATCCCCTCCAACTCTCTACACAGGACAACTAGCTCTCTTTACAGGGCTATAGCTCCCCTCCACAGGGCCAAATGCACTTTCCACACGGCCAAAATCCCCTCCAGCTCTCTCCACAGAGTCACGGGGCTCGTCTGCAGGGCACAAGCCCCTTCATCAAGGCCAAGGGGCCTTTCTACAGGGCTACTGGCCTTTAAATAGGGCCACAACCCCCTCTGGTACTCTCAACAGGGCCACAGGCTCCTTCTACAGGTGTACAGGCATTTACACAGGGCCACAACCACCTTTACCTCTCTCCACAGGGCAACAGGGCCCTTTCACTATGCAATAAGCCTTTCCATAAGGCCACAACCCCCTCTCTCTCTCTCAAAAAGGACAGAGGCTCCCTTTACAAGGAAACAGCCCCCTCCACAAGGCCAAAGTCCTTTTTCAAAGGGCCACAGGTCCCTTCCACAGGGCCATAGGCATTTCCCCAAGGCAATAGCCCCCTCCAGCTCTCTCCACAGGACCACAGGCTCCTTCTACGAGGCTACAACCCATTTCAGCTCTTTCATCAGGGCCACAGCCCCCTCCACCCCTCTTTAATCAGTTAAAAGGACTCATTTGAGTGACCTATTGACCATTGGTCAGCTCGAGTAAAGGAACCTGATATAGTATACTGCACTGTTTAATATTCTTTTTTTTCTTTACACAGGTTGAATGCTGGCAAAGAAATGTCACCTATGCCATGCTCCTTTATACCAGTTTTCTTGATTGACATGTTATTTTTGGAGCCAAATGAGAAAATTGGAAAATAGAAAGCTCCCCCCTCCTTCCAATCAGTGGATCCGGTCAGGTGCTCAGTGGCGGTAGGCCACCGCCTGGAAGCCAAACATGAAAAAAGGAATGCTGGCACCGGTTTCCATATGATGAATTTTACTTTATTCCATGAAGATCAATACATTAAAAAGAAGGCATCTTTACAGGCAATCCGCCATCATGTCATTTTTGGTTTAAGCCTAATTTCTTTCAATAAATAAAATGGAATAAATGTGTCACTTTTTTGCCTATACTAGTAGTTGTGGGGTATTATGACATCACAATAGAATTAATACTTACCCTTTCCGATGCCTTTTAGGGCTATCCGGTGCAGAACCAAGGCCAAATACCAACCGACAGGACCTTCATGTGACATCATGGAAGGTCCTGTCGCTCAGGACGTGGCTTTGGCTCTGCACCGGATAGACCGAAAAGGCGTCTGAAAGGGTAAGTATTAATTCTTTATTATTTTTAATACATCTGTATTTATTTAATTTTGATTTCGTACTGTATAGTAATACATTACAAAATGAAATGGGGGCTGGCAGACATGTCACAAAGGGGAGGAGGAACAGGATTCTTCTTCCACCTCTGTGACATCACTTCTCCTCCGGACCGGGTGGTGTGTGAACACAGCCTCAGGCTGCGTGCCCACGTAGCGATTTACAAGCGTATATGTTGCGTAATTTACGCAGCGGAAACGCTTGTGAAACACTTGATAATCTGCACCCCATGGTACTCAGTGGCATTCCGCAATGTTAATGCCCATGCTGTAGATTTTTACGCAGCGTTTCTGCTGCGCTTAAAAATCCGTTCCACAGGGCCACAACACATTCAGCTCTCTCCACAGGACCACAGGCTCCTACCCGGCCACAGGCCTTTCCACAGTGCTACGAGTCCCTCCAGCTCTCTCCACAGGCAATTATGTTGCATGTTGTTTACCGCAAAAGGACTTCATAGGCCCAAATCTTACTTTAGACCCTTCCACAGGCCCCTCCAGCCCGCTCCACATGGCCTTTTCCGCAGGCCACAACTCCCTCCAGCTCTCTTTACATCGCCACATGCCCCTCTGCGGGGCCACAGACCCCTATACAGGGTCACAGGCCATTCCACAGGGCCACAATCCCCTCCAACTCTTCTCCACAGGACAACAAGCTCTCTTTACCGGGCCATAGCTCCCCTCCACAGGGCCAAATGCACTTTCTGCACGGCCACAGCCCCCTTTAGCTCTCTCCACAGAGACACAAGGCCCGTCTGCAGGGCACAAGCCCCCTCTTCAAGGCCAAAAGGCCTTTCTACATGGCCATAGTCATTTCCATAGGGCACGAGCCCCTCCAGCTCTCTCCACAGGGCAACGGACCGCTATACAGGGTCACAGGCCTTTCCACAGGGCCACAACACCTTCAGCTCTTCCACAGGACCACAGGCTCCAGCCCGGCCACAGGCCTTTCCACAGTGCTACAAGTCCCTCCAGCTCTCTCCACAGGCAATCATGTTTCATGTTGTTTACCGCAAAAGGACTTCATAGGCCCAAATCTTACTTCAGACCCTTCCACAGGCCCCTCCAGCCCACTCCACATGGCCTTTTCAGCAGGCCACAACTCCCTCCAGCTCTCTTTACATCGCCACATGCCCCTCTGCGGGGCCACAGACCCCTATACAGGGTCACAGGCCTTTCCACAGGAACTCAACCCCTTCAGCTCTCTCCACAGGACCACAGACTTTTCCACAGCCCACAACTCCTTCCAGCTCTCACCAGAGGGCCACAGCCCCTTCCACAAGGCTAAAGGGCCTATCCATAGGGCCACAGACATTTCCACAGGGCCACAACACCCTCCAGCTCTCTCCACAGGACAAGAAGCTCTCTTTACAGGGCCATAGCTCACCTCCACAGGGCCAAATGCACTTTCCACACGGCCACAACTCCCAACAGCTCTCTCCACAGAGTCACAAGGCCCGTCTGCAGGGCACAAGCCCCCTCTTCAAGGCCAAAAGGCCTTTCTACATGGCCATAGTCATTTCCATAGGGCACGAGCCCCTCCAGCTCTCTCCACAGGGCAACGGACCCCTATACAGGGTCACAGGCCTTTCCCCAGGGCCACAATCCCCTCCAACTCTTCTCCACACGACAACAAGCTCTCTTTACCGGGCCATAGCTCCCCTCCACAGGGCCAAATGCACTTTCTGCATGGCCACAGCCCCCTTTAGCTCTCTCCACAGAGACACAAGGCCCGTCTGCAGGGCACAAGCCCCCTCTTCAAGGCCAAAAGGCCTTTCTACATGGCCATAGTCATTTCCATAGGGCACAAGCCCCTCCAGCTCTCTCCACAGGGCAACGGACCCCTATACAGGGTCACAGGCCTTTCCACAGGGCCACAACACTTTCAGCTCTCTCCACAGGACCACAGGCTCCTACTGGGCCACAGGCCTTTCCACGGTGCCACAAGCCCCTCCAGCTCTCTCCACAGGCAATCATGTTGCATGTTGTTTACTGCAAAGGACTTCATAGGCCCAAATCTTACTCCAGAGCCTTCCACACGCCTTTCCAGCCCACTCCACATGGCATTTTCCTCAGGCCACAACTCCCTCCAGCTCTCTTTACATCGCCACATGCACCCTCTGCGGGACCACAGACCCCTATACAGGGTCACAGGCCTTTCCACAGGGCCTCAACCCCTTCAGCTCTCTCCACAGGACCACTGGCTCCTTCTGCCGGGCCACAAGCATTTCCACAGGGCCACAATCCCCTCCAACTCTTCTCCACAGGACAACAAGCTCTCTTTACAGAGCCATAACTCCCCTCCACAGGGCCAAATGCACTTTCTGCACGGCCACAGCCCCCTTTAGCTCTCTCCACAGAGACACAGGGCCCGTCTGCAGGACACAAGCCCCCTCTTCAAGGCCAAAGGGCCTTTCTACATGGCCATAGTCATTTCCATAGGGCACAAGCCCCTCCAGCTCTCTCCACAGGGCAACGGACCCCTATACAGGGTCACAGGCCTTTCCACAGGGCCACAACACCTTCAGCTCTCTCCACAGGACCACAGGCTACTACCGGGCCACAGGTCTTTCCACAGTGCCACAAGCACCATCCAGCTCTCTCCACAGGCAATCATGTTGCACTTTTGCAACAAGAGTCAATTTTTGTTGCAGTTCGGCAACATTGGAGTCAACCCTGTTGCAAATCGGACACGAAGCTTGAAAATTTAGATGTTTACTGCAAAGGACTTCATAGGCCTTCATCTTACTCCAGAGCCTTCCACAGGCCCCTCCAGCACGCTCCACATGGCCTTTTCCACAGGCCACAACTCCATCCAGCTCTCTTTACATCGCCACATGCCCCTCTGCGGGGCAACAGACCCCTATACAGGGTCACAGGCCTCTCCACAGGGCCTCAACCCCTTCAGCTCTCTCCACAGGACCACTGGCTCCTTCTGCCGGGCCACAAGCCTTTCCACAGGGCCACAATCCCCTCCAATTCCACAGGACAACAGGCTCTCTTTACAGGGCCATAGCTCCCCTCCACAGGGCCAAATGCACTTTCCACATGGCCACAACCCCCTCCAGCTCTCTACACAGAGTCATGGGGCCCGTCTGCAGGGCACAAGCCCCTTCATCAAGGCCAAGGGGCCTTTCTACAGGGCCACTGGCCTTTAAATAGTGCCACAACCTCCTCTGGCTCTCTCAAGAGGGCCACAGGCTCCTTCTACAGGGCAAGGGCCCCCTCCACAAGGCCAAAGGCCCTTTGCAAAGGGCCATAGGTCCATTCCACAGGGCCATAGTCATTTCCATAGGGCCATAACCCCCCTCAAGCTCTCTCCACAGAACCGCAGGCTCCTTCAACAGGTTTACAGGCATATACACAGGGCCACATCCGCCTTCACCTCTCTCCACAAGGCGACAGGGCCCTTTCACTGTGTCATAGGCCTTTCCATAAGGCCACAACCCCCTCTGTCTCTCTCAAAAAGGACAGAGGCTCCCTTTACAAGGCAACAGCCCCCTCCACAAGGCCAAAGGCCTTTTTCAAAGGGCCACAGGTCCCTTTCGCAGGGCCATAGGCATTTCCCCAAGGCAATAACCCCCTCCAGCTCTCTCCACAGGACCACAGGCTCCTTCTACAAGACTACAACCCCTTTGAGCTCTTTCATCAGGGCCACAGCCTCCTCCGCCCCCCTTTAATCAGTTAAAAGGGCTCAATTGAGTGACCACAACCCCTTCAGCTCTCTCCACAGGACCACAGGCTCCTACTGAGCCACAGGACTTTCCACAGTGCCACAAGCCCCTCCAGCTCTCTCCACAGGCAATCATGTTGCATGTTTTTTACTGCAAAGGACTTCATAGGCCAAAATCTTACTCCAGAGCCTTCCACAGGCCCCTCCAGCCGGCTCCACACGGCCTTTTCCTCAGGCCACAACTCCCTCCAGCTCTCTTTACATCGCCACATGCCCCTCTGCGGGGCCACAGACCCCTATACAGGGTCACTGGCCTTTCCACAGGGCCTCAACCCCTTCAGCTGTCTCCACAGGACCACAGGCTTTTCCACAGCCCACAACTCCTTCCAGCTCTCACCACAGGGCCACAGCCCTTTCCACAAGGCTAAAGGGCCTATCCATAGGGCCACATACCTTTCCACAGGGCCACAACACCCTCCAGCTCTCTCCACAGGACAAGAAGCTCTCTTTACAGGGCCATAGCTCACGTCCACAGGGCCAAATGCACTTTCCACACGGCCACAACTCCCAACAGCTCTCTCCACAGAGTCACAGGGCCCGTCTGCAGGGCACAAGCCCCCTCTTCAAGGCCAAAAGGCCTTTCTACATGGCCATAGTCATTTCCATAGGGCACGAGCCCCTCCAGCTCTCTCCACAGGGCAACAGACCCCTATACAGGGTCACAGGCCTTTCCACAGGGCCACAACACCTTCAGCTCTCTCCACAGGACCACAGGCTCCTACTGGGCCACAGGCATTTCCACAGTGCCACAAGCCCCTCCAGCTCTCTCCACAGGCAATCATGTTGCATGTTGTTTACTGCAAAGGACTTCATAGGCTCAAATCTTACTCCAGAGCCTTCCACAGGCCTCTCCAGCCCGCTCCACATGGCCTTTTCCTCAGGCCACAACTCCCTCCAGCTCTCTTTACATCGCCACATGCCCCTCTGCGGGGCCACAGACCCCTATACAGGGTCACAGGCCTTTCCACAGGGCCTCAACCCCTTCAGCTGTCTCCACAGGACCACAGGCTTTTCCACAGCCCACAACTCCTTCCAGCTCTCACCACAGGGCCACAGCCCTTTCCACAAGGCTAAAGGGCCTATCCATAGGGCCACATACCTTTCCACAGGGCCACAACACCCTCCAGCTCTCTCCACAGGACAAGAAGCTCTCTTTACAGGGCCATAGCTCACCTCCACAGGGCCAAATGCACTTTCCACACGGCCACAACTCCCAACAGCTCTCTCCACAGAGTCACAGGGCCCGTCTGCAGGGCACAAGCCCCCTCTTCAAGGCCAAAAGGCCTTTCTACATGGCCATAGTCATTTCCATAGGGCACGAGCCCCTCCAGCTCTCTCCACAGGGCAACAGACCCCTATACAGGATCACAGGCCTTTCCACAGGGCCACAACACCTTCAGCTCTCTCCACAGGACCACAGGCTCCTACTGGGCCACAGGCCTTTCTACAGTGCCACAAGCCCCTCCAGCTCTCTCCACAGGCAATCATGTTGCATGTTGTTTACTGCAAAGGACTTCATAGGCTCAAATCTTACTCCAGAGCCTTCCACAGGCCTCTCCAGCCCGCTCCACATGGCCTTTTCCTCAGGCCACAACTCCCTCCAGCTCTCTTTACATCGCCACATGCCCCTCTGCGGGGCCACAGACCCCTATACAGGGTCACAGGCCTTTCCACAGGGCCTCAACCCCTTCAGCTGTCTCCACAGGACCACAGGCTTTTCCACAGCCCACAACTCCTTCCAGCTCTCACCACAGGGCCACAGCCCTTTCCACAAGGCTAAAGGGCCTATCCATAGGGCCACAGACCTTTCCACAGGGCCACAACACCCTCCAGCTCTCTCCACAGGACAAGAAGCTCTCTTTACAGGGCCATAGCTCACCTCCACAGGGCCAAATGCACTTTCCACACGGCTACAACTCCCAACAGCTCTCTCCACAGAGTCACAGGGCCCGTCTGCAGGGCACAAGCGCCCTCTTCAAGGCCAAAAGGCCTTTCTACATGGCTATAGTCATTTCCATACGGCACGAGCCCCTCCAGCTCTCTCCACAGGGCAACGGACCCCTATACAGGGTCACAGGCCTTTCCACAGGGCCACAACACCTTCAGCTCTCTCCACAGGACCACAGGCTCCTACTGGGCCACAGGCCTTTCCACAGTGCCACAAGCCCCTCCAGCTCTCTCCACAGGCAATCATGTTGCATGTTGTTTACTGCAAAGGACTTCATAGGCTCAAATCTTACTCCAGAGCCTTCCACAGGCCTCTCCAGCCCGCTCCACATGGCCTTTTCCTCAGGCCACAACTCCCTCCAGCTCTCTTTACATCGCCACATGCCCCTCTGCGGGGCCACAGACCCCTATACAGGGTCACAGGCCTTTCCACAGGGCCTCAACCCCTTCAGCTGTCTCCACAGGACCACAGGCTTTTCCACAGCCCACAACTCCTTCCAGCTCTCACCACAGGGCCACAGCCCTTTCCACAAGGCTAAAGGGCCTATCCATAGGGCCACAGACCTTTCCACAGGGCCACAACACCCTCCAGCTCTCTCCACAGGACAAGAAGCTCTCTTTACAGGGCCATAGCTCACCTCCACAGGGCCAAATGCACTTTCCACACGGCTACAACTCCCAACAGCTCTCTCCACAGAGTCAAAGGGCCCGTCTGCAGGGCACAAGCGCCCTCTTCAAGGCCAAAAGGCCTTTCTACATGGCTATAGTCATTTCCATACGGCACGAGCCCCTCCAGCTCTCTCCACAGGGCAACGGACCCCTATACAGGGTCACAGGCCTTTCCACAGGGCCACAACACCTTCAGCTCTCTCCACAGGACCACAGGCTCCTACTGGGCCACAGGCCTTTCCACAGTGCCACAAGCCCCTCCAGCTCTCTCCACAGTCAATCATGTTGCATGTTGTTTATTGCAAAGGACTTCATAGGCTCAAATCTTACTCCAGAGCCTTCCACAGGCCTCTCCAGCCCGCTCCACATGGCCTGTTCCTCAGGCCACAACTCCCTCCAGCTCTCTTTACATCGCCACATGCCCCTCTGCGGGGCCACAGACCCCTATACAGGGTCACAGGCCTTTCCACAGGGCCTCAACCCCTTCAGCTGTCTCCACAGGACCACAGGCTTTTCCACAGCCCACAACTCCTTCCAGCTCTCACCACAGGGCCACAGCCCTTTCCACAAGGCTAAAGGGCCTATCCATAGGGCCACATACCTTTCCACAGGGCCACAACACCCTCCAGCTCTCTCCACAGGACAAGAAGCTCTCTTTACAGGGCCATAGCTCACCTCCACAGGGCCAAATGCACTTTCCACACGGCTACAACTCCCAACAGCTCTCTCCACAGAGTCACAGGGCCCGTCTGCAGGGCACAAGCGCCCTCTTCAAGGCCAAAAGGCCTTTCTACATGGCTATAGTCATTTCCATACGGCACGAGCCCCTCCAGCTCTCTCCACAGGGCAACGGACCCCTATACAGGATCACAGGCCTTTCCACAGGGCCACAACACCTTCAGCTCTCTCCACAGGACCACAGGCTCCTACTGGGCCACAGGCCTTTCCACAGTGCCACAAGCCCCTCCAGCTCTCTCCACAGGCAATCATGTTGCATGTTGTTTACTGCAAAGGACTTCATAGGCTCAAATCTTACTCCAGAGCCTTCCACAGGCCTCTCCAGCCCGCTCCACATGGCCTTTTCCTCAGGCCACAACTCCCTCCAGCTCTCTTTACATCGCCACATGCCCCTCTGCGGGGCCACAGACCCCTATACAGGGTCACAGGCCTTTCCACAGGGCCTCAACCCCTTCAGCTGTCTCCACAGGACCACAGGCTTTTCCACAGCCCACAACTCCTTCCAGCTCTCACCACAGGGCCACAGCCCTTTCCACAAGGCTAAAGGGCCTATCCATAGGGCCACATACCTTTCCACAGGGCCACAACACCCTCCAGCTCTCTCCACAGGACAAGAAGCTCTCTTTACAGGGCCATAGCTCACCTCCACAGGGCCAAATGCACTTTCCACACGGCCACAACTCCCAACAGCTCTCTCCACAGAGTCACAGGGCCCGTCTGCAGGGCACAAGCCCCCTCTTCAAGGCCAAAAGGCCTTTCTACATGGCCATAGTCATTTCCATAGGGCACGAGCCCCTCTAGCTCTCTCCACAGGGCAACAGACCCCTATACAGGATCACAGGCCTTTCCACAGGGCCACAACACCTTCAGCTCTCTCCACAGGACCACAGGCTCCTACTGGGCCACAGGCCTTTCCACAGTGCCACAAGCCCCTCCAGCTCTCTCCACAGGCAATCATGTTGCATGTTGTTTACTGCAAAGGACTTCATAGGCTCAAATCTTACTCCAGAGCCTTCCACAGGCCTCTCCAGCCCGCTCCACATGGCCTTTTCCTCAGGCCACAACTCCCTCCAGCTCTCTTTACATCGCCACATGCCCCTCTGCGGGGCCACAGACCCCTATACAGGGTCACAGGCCTTTCCACAGGGCCTCAACCCCTTCAGCTGTCTCCACAGGACCACAGGCTTTTCCACAGCCCACAACTCCTTCCAGCTCTCACCACAGGGCCACAGCCCTTTCCACAAGGCTAAAGGGCCTATCCATAGGGCCACAGACCTTTCCACAGGGCCACAACACCCTCCAGCTCTCTCCACAGGACAAGAAGCTCTCTTTACAGGGCCATAGCTCACCTCCACAGGGCCAAATGCACTTTCCACACGGCTACAACTCCCAACAGCTCTCTCCACAGAGTCAAAGGGCCCGTCTGCAGGGCACAAGCGCCCTCTTCAAGGCCAAAAGGCCTTTCTACATGGCTATAGTCATTTCCATACGGCACGAGCCCCTCCAGCTCTCTCCACAGGGCAACGGACCCCTATACAGGGTCACAGGCCTTTCCACAGGGCCACAACACCTTCAGCTCTCTCCACAGGACCACAGGCTCCTACTGGGCCACAGGCCTTTCCACAGTGCCACAAGCCCCTCCAGCTCTCTCCACAGTCAATCATGTTGCATGTTGTTTATTGCAAAGGACTTCATAGGCTCAAATCTTACTCCAGAGCCTTCCACAGGCCTCTCCAGCCCGCTCCACATGGCCTGTTCCTCAGGCCACAACTCCCTCCAGCTCTCTTTACATCGCCACATGCCCCTCTGCGGGGCCACAGACCCCTATACAGGGTCACAGGCCTTTCCACAGGGCCTCAACCCCTTGAGCTGTCTCCACAGGACCACAGGCTTTTCCACAGCCCACAACTCCTTCCAGCTCTCACCACAGGGCCACAGCCCTTTCCACAAGGCTAAAGGGCCTATCCATAGGGCCACATACCTTTCCACAGGGCCACAACACCCTCCAGCTCTCTCCACAGGACAAGAAGCTCTCTTTACAGGGCCATAGCTCACCTCCACAGGGCCAAATGCACTTTCCACACGGCTACAACTCCCAACAGCTCTCTCCACAGAGTCACAGGGCCCGTCTGCAGGGCACAAGCGCCCTCTTCAAGGCCAAAAGGCCTTTCTACATGGCTATAGTCATTTCCATACGGCACGAGCCCCTCCAGCTCTCTCCACAGGGCAACGGACCCCTATACAGGATCACAGGCCTTTCCACAGGGCCACAACACCTTCAGCTCTCTCCACAGGACCACAGGCTCCTACTGGGCCACAGGCCTTTCCACAGTGCCACAAGCCCCTCCAGCTCTCTCCACAGGCAATCATGTTGCATGTTGTTTACTGCAAAGGACTTCATAGGCTCAAATCTTACTCCAGAGCCTTCCACAGGCCTCTCCAGCCCGCTCCACATGGCCTTTTCCTCAGGCCACAACTCCCTCCAGCTCTCTTTACATCGCCACATGCCCCTCTGCGGGGCCACAGACCCCTATACAGGGTCACAGGCCTTTCCACAGGGCCTCAACCCCTTCAGCTGTCTCCACAGGACCACAGGCTTTTCCACAGCCCACAACTCCTTCCAGCTCTCACCACAGGGCCACAGCCCTTTCCACAAGGCTAAAGGGCCTATCCATAGGGCCACATACCTTTCCACAGGGCCACAACACCCTCCAGCTCTCTCCACAGGACAAGAAGCTCTCTTTACAGGGCCATAGCTCACCTCCACAGGGCCAAATGCACTTTCCACACGGCCACAACTCCCAACAGCTCTCTCCACAGAGTCACAGGGCCCGTCTGCAGGGCACAAGCCCCCTCTTCAAGGCCAAAAGGCCTTTCTACATGGCCATAGTCATTTCCATAGGGCACGAGCCCCTCCAGCTCTCTCCACAGGGCAACAGACCCCTATACAGGATCACAGGCCTTTCCACAGGGCCACAACACCTTCAGCTCTCTCCACAGGACCACAGGCTCCTTCTGGGCCACAGGCCTTTCTACAGTGCCACAAGCCCCTCCAGCTCTCTCCACAGGCAATCATGTTGCATGTTGTTTACTGCAAAGGACTTCATAGGCTCAAATCTTACTCCAGAGCCTTCCACAGGCCTCTCCAGCCCGCTCCACATGGCCTTTTCCTCAGGCCACAACTCCCTCCAGCTCTCTTTACATCGCCACATGCCCCTCTGCGGGGCCACAGACCCCTATACAGGGTCACAGGCCTTTCCACAGGGCCTCAACCCCTTCAGCTGTCTCCACAGGACCACAGGCTTTTCCACAGCCCACAACTCCTTCCAGCTCTCACCACAGGGCCACAGCCCTTTCCACAAGGCTAAAGGGCCTATCCATAGGGCCACAGACCTTTCCACAGGGCCACAACACCCTCCAGCTCTCTCCACAGGACAAGAAGCTCTCTTTACAGGGCCATAGCTCACCTCCACAGGGCCAAATGCACTTTCCACACGGCTACAACTCCCAACAGCTCTCTCCACAGAGTCACAGGGCCCGTCTGCAGGGCACAAGCGCCCTCTTCAAGGCCAAAAGGCCTTTCTGCATGGCTATAGTCATTTCCATACGGCACGAGCCCCTCCAGCTCTCTCCACAGGGCAACGGACCCCTATACAGGGTCACAGGCCTTTCCACAGGGCCACAACACCTTCAGCTCTCTCCACAGGACCACAGGCTCCTACTGGGCCACAGGCCTTTCCACAGTGCCACAAGCCCCTCCAGCTCTCTCCACAGGCAATCATGTTGCATGTTGTTTACTGCAAAGGACTTCATAGGCTCAAATCTTACTCCAGAGCCTTCCACAGGCCTCTCCAGCCCGCTCCACATGGCCTTTTCCTCAGGCCACAACTCCCTCCAGCTCTCTTTACATCGCCACATGCCCCTCTGCGGGGCCACAGACCCCTATACAGGGTCACAGGCCTTTCCACAGGGCCTCAACCCCTTCAGCTGTCTCCACGGGACCACAGGCTTTTCCACAGCCCACAACTCCTTCCAGCTCTCACCACAGGGCCACAGCCCTTTCCACAAGGCTAAAGGGCCTATCCATAGGGCCACAGACCTTTCCACAGGGCCACAACACCCTCCAGCTCTCTCCACAGGACAAGAAGCTCTCTTTACAGGGCCATAGCTCACCTCCACAGGGCCAAATGCACTTTCCACACGGCTACAACTCCCAACAGCTCTCTCCACAGAGTCACAGGGCCCGTCTGCAGGGCACAAGCGCCCTCTTCAAGGCCAAAAGGCCTTTCTACATGGCTATAGTCATTTCCATACGGCACGAGCCCCTCCAGCTCTCTCCACAGGGCAACGGACCCCTATACAGGGTCACAGGCCTTTCCACAGGGCCACAACACCTTCAGCTCTCTCCACAGGACCACAGGCTCCTACTGGGCCACAGGCCTTTCCACAGTGCCACAAGCCCCTCCAGCTCTCTCCACAGGCAATCATGTTGCATGTTGTTTACTGCAAAGGACTTCATAGGCTCAAATCTTACTCCAGAGCCTTCCACAGGCCTCTGCAGCCCGCTCCACATGGCCTGTTCCTCAGGCCACAACTCCCTCCAGCTCTCTTTACATCGCCACATGCCCCTCTGCGGGGCCACAGACCCCTATACAGGGTCACAGGCCTTTCCACAGGGCCTCAACCCCTTCAGCTGTCTCCACAGGACCACAGGCTTTTCCACAGCCCACAACTCCTTCCAGCTCTCACCACAGGGCCACAGCCCTTTCCACAAGGCTAAAGGGCCTATCCATAGGGCCACATACCTTTCCACAGGGCCACAACACCCTCCAGCTCTCTCCACAGGACAAGAAGCTCTCTTTACAGGGCCATAGCTCACCTCCACAGGGCCAAATGCACTTTCCACACGGCTACAACTCCCAACAGCTCTCTCCACAGAGTCACAGGGCCCGTCTGCAGGGCACAAGCGCCCTCTTCAAGGCCAAAAGGCCTTTCTACATGGCTATAGTCATTTCCATACGGCACGAGCCCCTCCAGCTCTCTCCACAGGGCAACGGACCCCTATACAGGGTCACAGGCCTTTCCACAGGGCCACAACACCTTCAGCTCTCTCCACAGGACCACAGGCTCCTACTGGGCCACAGGCCTTTCCACAGTGCCACAAGCCCCTCCAGCTCTCTCCACAGGCAATCATGTTGCATGTTGTTTACTGCAAAGGACTTCATAGGCTCAAATCTTACTCCAGAGCCTTCCACAGGCCTCTCCAGCCCGCTCCACATGGCCTTTTCCTCAGGCCACAACTCCCTCCAGCTCTCTTTACATCGCCACATGCCCCTCTGCGGGGCCACAGACCCCTATACAGGGTCACAGGCCTTTCCACAGGGCCTCAACCCCTTCAGCTGTCTCCACAGGACCACAGGCTTTTCCACAGCCCACAACTCCTTCCAGCTCTCACCACAGGGCCACAGCCCTTTCCACAAGGCTAAAGGGCCTATCCATAGGGCCACAGACCTTTCCACAGGGCCACAACACCCTCCAGCTCTCTCCACAGGACAAGAAGCTCTCTTTACAGGGCCATAGCTCACCTCCACAGGGCCAAATGCACTTTCCACACGGCTACAACTCCCAACAGCTCTCTCCACAGAGTCACAGGGCCCGTCTGCAGGGCACAAGCGCCCTCTTCAAGGCCAAAAGGCCTTTCTACATGGCTATAGTCATTTCCATACGGCACGAGCCCCTCCAGCTCTCTCCACAGGGCAACGGACCCCTATACAGGATCACAGGCCTTTCCACAGGGCCACAACACCTTCAGCTCTCTCCACAGGACCACAGGCTCCTACTGGGCCACAGGCCTTTCCACAGTGCCACAAGCCCCTCCAGCTCTCTCCACAGGCAATCATGTTGCATGTTGTTTACTGCAAAGGATTTCATAGGCTCAAATCTTACTCCAGAGCCTTCCACAGGCCTCTCCAGCCCGCTCCACATGGCCTTTTCCTCAGGCCACAACTCCCTCCAGCTCTCTTTACATCGCCACATGCCCCTCTGCGGGGCCACAGACCCCTATACAGGGTCACAGGCCTTTCCACAGGGCCTCAACCCCTTCAGCTGTCTCCACAGGACCACAGGCTTTTCCACAGCCCACAACTCCTTCCAGCTCTCACCACAGGGCCACAGCCCTTTCCACAAGGCTAAAGGGCCTATCCATAGGGCCACATACCTTTCCACAGGGCCACAACACCCTCCAGCTCTCTCCACAGGACAAGAAGCTCTCTTTACAGGGCCATAGCTCACCTCCACAGGGCCAAATGCACTTTCCACACGGCTACAACTCCCAACAGCTCTCTCCACAGAGTCACAGGGCCCGTCTGCAGGGCACAAGCCCCCTCTTCAAGGCCAAAAGGCCTTTCTACATGGCCATAGTCATTTCCATAGGGCACGAGCCCCTCCAGCTCTCTCCACAGGGCAACAGACCCCTATACAGGATCACAGGCCTTTCCACAGGGCCACAACACCTTCAGCTCTCTCCACAGGACCACAGGCTCCTTCTGGGCCACAGGCCTTTCTACAGTGCCACAAGCCCCTCCAGCTCTCTCCACAGGCAATCATGTTGCATGTTGTTTACTGCAAAGGACTTCATAGGCTCAAATCTTACTCCAGAGCCTTCCACAGGCCTCTCCAGCCCGCTCCACATGGCCTTTTCCTCAGGCCACAACTCCCTCCAGCTCTCTTTACATCGCCACATGCCCCTCTGCGGGGCCACAGACCCCTATACAGGGTCACAGGCCTTTCCACAGGGCCTCAACCCCTTCAGCTGTCTCCACAGGACCACAGGCTTTTCCACAGCCCACAACTCCTTCCAGCTCTCACCACAGGGCCACAGCCCTTTCCACAAGGCTAAAGGGCCTATCCATAGGGCCACAGACCTTTCCACAGGGCCACAACACCCTCCAGCTCTCTCCACAGGACAAGAAGCTCTCTTTACAGGGCCATAGCTCACCTCCACAGGGCCAAATGCACTTTCCACACGGCTACAACTCCCAACAGCTCTCTCCACAGAGTCACAGGGCCCGTCTGCAGGGCACAAGCGCCCTCTTCAAGGCCAAAAGGCCTTTCTGCATGGCTATAGTCATTTCCATACGGCACGAGCCCCTCCAGCTCTCTCCACAGGGCAACGGACCCCTATACAGGGTCACAGGCCTTTCCACAGGGCCACAACACCTTCAGCTCTCTCCACAGGACCACAGGCTCCTACTGGGCCACAGGCCTTTCCACAGTGCCACAAGCCCCTCCAGCTCTCTCCACAGGCAATCATGTTGCATGTTGTTTACTGCAAAGGACTTCATAGGCTCAAATCTTACTCCAGAGCCTTCCACAGGCCTCTCCAGCCCGCTCCACATGGCCTTTTCCTCAGGCCACAACTCCCTCCAGCTCTCTTTACATCGCCACATGCCCCTCTGCGGGGCCACAGACCCCTATACAGGGTCACAGGCCTTTCCACAGGGCCTCAACCCCTTCAGCTGTCTCCACGGGACCACAGGCTTTTCCACAGCCCACAACTCCTTCCAGCTCTCACCACAGGGCCACAGCCCTTTCCACAAGGCTAAAGGGCCTATCCATAGGGCCACAGACCTTTCCACAGGGCCACAACACCCTCCAGCTCTCTCCACAGGACAAGAAGCTCTCTTTACAGGGCCATAGCTCACCTCCACAGGGCCAAATGCACTTTCCACACGGCTACAACTCCCAACAGCTCTCTCCACAGAGTCACAGGGCCCGTCTGCAGGGCACAAGCGCCCTCTTCAAGGCCAAAAGGCCTTTCTACATGGCTATAGTCATTTCCATACGGCACGAGCCCCTCCAGCTCTCTCCACAGGGCAACGGACCCCTATACAGGGTCACAGGCCTTTCCACAGGGCCACAACACCTTCAGCTCTCTCCACAGGACCACAGGCTCCTACTGGGCCACAGGCCTTTCCACAGTGCCACAAGCCCCTCCAGCTCTCTCCACAGGCAATCATGTTGCATGTTGTTTACTGCAAAGGACTTCATAGGCTCAAATCTTACTCCAGAGCCTTCCACAGGCCTCTGCAGCCCGCTCCACATGGCCTGTTCCTCAGGCCACAACTCCCTCCAGCTCTCTTTACATCGCCACATGCCCCTCTGCGGGGCCACAGACCCCTATACAGGGTCACAGGCCTTTCCACAGGGCCTCAACCCCTTCAGCTGTCTCCACAGGACCACAGGCTTTTCCACAGCCCACAACTCCTTCCAGCTCTCACCACAGGGCCACAGCCCTTTCCACAAGGCTAAAGGGCCTATCCATAGGGCCACATACCTTTCCACAGGGCCACAACACCCTCCAGCTCTCTCCACAGGACAAGAAGCTCTCTTTACAGGGCCATAGCTCACCTCCACAGGGCCAAATGCACTTTCCACACGGCTACAACTCCCAACAGCTCTCTCCACAGAGTCACAGGGCCCGTCTGCAGGGCACAAGCGCCCTCTTCAAGGCCAAAAGGCCTTTCTACATGGCTATAGTCATTTCCATACGGCACGAGCCCCTCCAGCTCTCTCCACAGGGCAACGGACCCCTATACAGGGTCACAGGCCTTTCCACAGGGCCACAACACCTTCAGCTCTCTCCACAGGACCACAGGCTCCTACTGGGCCACAGGCCTTTCCACAGTGCCACAAGCCCCTCCAGCTCTCTCCACAGGCAATCATGTTGCATGTTGTTTACTGCAAAGGACTTCATAGGCTCAAATCTTACTCCAGAGCCTTCCACAGGCCTCTCCAGCCCGCTCCACATGGCCTTTTCCTCAGGCCACAACTCCCTCCAGCTCTCTTTACATCGCCACATGCCCCTCTGCGGGGCCACAGACCCCTATACAGGGTCACAGGCCTTTCCACAGGGCCTCAACCCCTTCAGCTGTCTCCACAGGACCACAGGCTTTTCCACAGCCCACAACTCCTTCCAGCTCTCACCACAGGGCCACAGCCCTTTCCACAAGGCTAAAGGGCCTATCCATAGGGCCACATACCTTTCCACAGGGCCACAACACCCTCCAGCTCTCTCCACAGGACAAGAAGCTCTCTTTACAGGGCCATAGCTCACCTCCACAGGGCCAAATGCACTTTCCACACGGCTACAACTCCCAACAGCTCTCTCCACAGAGTCACAGGGCCCGTCTGCAGGGCACAAGCGCCCTCTTCAAGGCCAAAAGGCCTTTCTACATGGCCATAGTCATTTCCATACGGCACGAGCCCCTCCAGCTCTCTCCACAGGGCAACGGACCCCTATACAGGGTCACAGGCCTTTCCACAGGGCCACAACACCTTCAGCTCTCTCCACAGGACCACAGGCTCCTACTGGGCCACAGGCCTTTCCACAGTGCCACAAGCCCCTCCAGCTCTCTCCACAGGCAATCATGTTGCATGTTGTTTACTGCAAAGGACTTCATAGGCTCAAATCTTACTCCAGAGCCTTCCACAGGCCTCTCCAGCCCGCTCCACATGGCCTTTTCCTCAGGCCACAACTCCCTCCAGCTCTCTTTACATCGCCACATGCCCCTCTGCGGGGCCACAGACCCCTATACAGGGTCACAGGCCTTTCCACAGGGCCTCAACCCCTTCAGCTGTCTCCACAGGACCACAGGCTTTTCCACAGCCCACAACTCCTTCCAGCTCTCACCACAGGGCCACAGCCCTTTCCACAAGGCTAAAGGCCTATCCATAGGGCCACAGACCTTTCCACAGGGCCACAACACCCTCCAGCTCTCTCCACAGGACAAGAAGCTCTCTTTACAGGGCCATAGCTCACCTCCACAGGGCCAAATGCACTTTCTACACGGCTACAACTCCCAACAGCTCTCTCCACAGAGTCACAGGGCCCGTCTGCAGGGCACAAGCGCCCTCTTCAAGGCCAAAAGGCCTTTCTACATGGCTATAGTCATACGGCACGAGCCCCTCCAGCTCTCTCCACAGGGCAACGGACCCCTATACAGGGTCACAGGCCTTTCCACAGGGCCACAACACCTTCAGCTCTCTCCACAGGACCACAGGCTCCTACTGGGCCACAGGCCTTTCCACAGTGCCACAAGCCCCTCCAGCTCTCTCCACAGGCAATCATGCTGCATGTTGTTTACTGCAAAGGACTTCATAGGCTCAAATCTTACTCCAGAGCCTTCCACAGGCCTCTCCAGCCCGCTCCACATGGCCTTTTCCTCAGGCCACAACTCCCTCCAGCTCTCTTTACATCGCCACATGCCCCTCTGCGGGGCCACAGACCCCTATACAGGGTCACAGGCCTTTCCACAGGGCCTCAACCCCTTCAGCTGTCTCCACAGGACCACAGGCTTTTCCACAGCCCACAACTCCTTCCAGCTCTCACCACAGGGCCACAGCCCTTTCCACAAGGCTAAAGGGCCTATCCATAGGGCCACAGACCTTTCCACAGGGCCACAACACCCTCCAGCTCTCTCCACAGGACAAGAAGCTCTCTTTACAGGGCCATAGCTCACCTCCACAGGGCCAAATGCACTTTCCACACGGCTACAACTCCCAACAGCTCTCTCCACAGAGTCACAGGGCCCGTCTGCAGGGCACAAGCGCCCTCTTCAAGGCCAAAAGGCCTTTCTACATGGCTATAGTCATTTCCATACGGCACGAGCCCCTCCAGCTCTCTCCACAGGGCAACGGACCCCTATACAGGGTCACAGGCCTTTCCACAGGGCCACAACACCTTCAGCTCTCTCCACAGGACCACAGGCTCCTACTGGGCCACAGGCCTTTCCATAGTGCCACAAGCCCCTCCAGCTCTCTCCACAGGCAATCATGTTGCATGTTGTTTACTGCAAAGGACTTCATAGGCTCAAATCTTACTCCAGAGCCTTCCACAGGCCTCTCCAGCCCGCTCCACATGGCCTTTTCCTCAGGCCACAACTCCCTCCAGCTCTCTTTACATCGCCACATGCCCCTCTGCGGGGCCACAGACCCCTATACAGGGTCACAGGCCTTTCCACAGGGCCTCAACCCCTTCAGCTGTCTCCACAGGACCACAGGCTCCTACTGGGCCACAGGCCTTTCCACAGTGCCACAAGCCCCTCCAACTCTTCTCCACAGGACAACAAGCTCTCTTTACCGGGCCATAGCTCCCATCAACAGGGCGAAATGCACTTTCTGCACCGCCACTGCCCCCTTTAGCTCTCTCCGCAGAGACACAAGGCCCGTCTGCAAGGCACAAGCCCCCTCTTCAAGGCCAGAAGGCCTGTCTACATGGCCATAGTCATTTCCATAGGGCACGAGCCCCTACAGCTCTCTCCACAGGGCAACAGACCCCTATACAGGGTCACAGGCCTTTCCACAGGGCCTCAACCCCAACAGCTCTCTCCACAGGACCACTGGCTCCTTCTGCCGGGCCACAAGCATTTCCACAGGGCCACAATCCCCTCAAACTCTTTTCCACATGACAACAAGCTAAGTTTACAAGGACATAGCTCCCTTCCTCATAGCCAGCCATCATGGTGTTTGTGTTATTAAAGAAAAAAAAAATTTGAGGGCTGGCTAGAGGCAGCCGTGGACACACTATAGCCAGCCCTCATGGTGTTTGTGTTATTAAAGAAAAAAAAATTTGGGGGTTGGCTAGAGGCAGCCGTGGACACACGATAGCCACCCCTCATGGTGTTTGTGTTATTAAAGAAAAAAAAAATTGGGGGGCTGGCTAGAGGCAGCCGTGAACACTCGATATCCAGCCCTCATGGTGTTTGTGTTATTAAAGAAAAAAAAAATTGGGGGGCTGGCTAGAGGCAGCCGTGGACACACGATAGCCAGCCCTCATGGTGTTTGTGTTATTAAAGAAAAAAAAAATTGGGGGGCTGGCTAGAGGCAGCCGTGAACACACGATAGCCAGTCCTCATGGTGTTTGTGTTATTAAAGAAAAAAAAAATTGGGGGGCTGGCTAGAGGCAGCCGTGGACACATGATAGCCAGCCCTCATGGTGTTTGTGTTATTAAAGAAAAAAAAAATTGGGGGGCTGGCTAGAGGCAGCCGTGGACACACGATAGCCAGGCCTCATGGTGCTTGTGTTATTAAAGAAAAAAAAATTGGGGGGCTGGCTAGAGGTAGCCGTGGATACACGATAGCCAGCCCTCATGGTGTTTGTGTTATTAAAGAAAAAAAAAAATTGGGGGGCTGGCTAGAGGCAGCCGTGAACACACGATAGCCAGCCCTCATGGTGTTTGTGTTATTAAAGAAAAAAAAAAAATTGGGGGGCTGGCTAGAGGCAGCCGTGAACACACGATAGCCAGCCCTCATGGTGTTTGTGTTATTAAAGAAAAAAAAAATTGGGGTGCTGGCTAAAGGCAGCCATGGACACATGATAGCCAGCCCTCATGGTGTTTGTGTTATTAAAGAAAAAAAAATTGGGGGGCTGGCTAGAGGCAGCCGTGAACACACGATAGCCAGCCCTCATGGTGTTTGTGTTATTAAAGAAAAACAAAAATTGGGGGGCTGGCTAGAGGCAGCCGTGGACACACGATAGCCAGCCCTCATGGTGTTTGTGTTATTAAAGAAAAAAAAATTGGGGGGTTGGCTAGAGGCAGCCGTGGACACACGATAGCCAGCCCTCATGGTGTTTGTGTTATTAAAGAAAAAAAAAAATTGGGGGGCTGGCTAGAGGCAGCCGTGAACACACGATAGCCAGGCCTCATGGTGTTTGTGTTATTAAAGAAAAAAAAAAAAATTGGGGGGCTGGCTAGAGGCAGCCGTGGACACACGATAGCCAGCCCTCATGGTGTTTGTGTTATTAAAGAAAAAAAAAAATTGGGGGGCTGGCTAGAGGCAGCCGTGAACACACGAAAGCCAGCCCTCATGGTGTTTGTGTTATTAAAGAAAAAAAAAATTGGGGGGCTGGCTAGAGGCAGCCGTGGACACATGATAGCGAGCCCTCATGGTGTTTGTGTTATTAAAGAAAAAAAAAATTGGGGGGCTGGCTAGAGGCAGCCGTGAACACACGATAGCCAGCCCTCATGGTGTTTGTGTTATTAAAGAAAAAAAAAATTGGGGGGCTGGCTAGAGGCAGCCGTGAACACACGATAGCCAGCCCTCATGGTGTTTGTGTTATTAAAGAAAAAAAAAATTGGGGGGCTGGCTAGAGGCAGCCGTGGACACATGATAGCCAGCCCTCATGGTGTTTGTGTTATTAAAGAAAAAAAAAATTGGGGGGCTGGCTAGAGGCAGCCGTGGACACACGATAGCCACCCCTCATGGTGCTTGTGTTATTAAAGAAAAAAAAAATTGGGGGGCTGGCTAGAGGTAGCCGTGGATACACGATAGCCAGCCCTCATGGTGTTTGTGTTATTAAAGAAAAAAAAAAATTGGGGGGCTGGCTACAGGCAGCCGTGAACACACGATAGCCAGCCCTCATGGTGTTTGTGTTATTAAAGAAAAAAAAAAATTGGGGGGCTGGCTAGAGGCAGCCGTGGACACACGATAGCCAGCCCTCATGGTGTTTGTGTTATTAAAGAAAAAAAAAATTAGGGGGCTGGCTAGAGGCAGCCGTGAACACACGATAGCCAGCCCTCATGGTGTTTGTGTTATTAAAGAAAAAAAATATTTGGGTGGCTGGCTAGAGGCAGCCGTGGACACACGATAGCCAGCCCTAATGGTGTTTGTGTTATTAAAGAAAAAAAAAATTGGGGGGCTGGCTAGAGGCAGCCGTGAACACACGATAGCCAGGCCTCATGGTGCTTGTGTTATTAAAGAAAAAAAAAATTGGGGGGCTGGCTAGAGGTAGCCGTGGATACACGATAGCCAGCCCTCATGGTGTTTGTGTTATTAAAGAAAAAAAAAATTGGGGGGCTGGCTAGAGGCAGCCGTGAACACACGATAGCCAGCCCTCATGGTGTTTGTGTTATTAAAGAAAAAAAAAAAATTGGGGGGCTGGCTAGATGCAGCCGTGAACACACGATAGCCAGCCCTAATGGTGTTTGTGTTATTAAAGAAAAAAAAAAATTGGGGGGCTGGCTAGAGGCAGCCGTGAACACACGATAGCCAGCCCTCATGGTGTTTGTGTTATTAAAGAAAAAAAAAATTGGGGGGCTGGCTAGAGGCAGCTGTGGACACACGATAGCCAGCCCTCATGGTGTTTGTGTTATTAAAGAAAAAAAAAATTAGGGGGCTGGCTAGAGGCAGCCGTGGACACACGATAACCAGCCCTCATGGTGTTTGTGTTATTAAAGAAAAAAAAAATTGGGGGGCTGGCTAGAGGCAGCCGTGAACACACGATAGCCAGCCCTCATGGTGTTTGTGTTATTAAAGAAAAAAAAAATTGGGGGGCTGGCTAGAGGCAGCCGTGAACACACGATAGCCAGCCCTCATGGTGTTTGTGTTATTAAAGAAAAAAAAATTGGGGGGCTGGCTAGAGGTAGCCGTGGATACACGATAGCCAGCCCTCATGGTGTTTGTGTTATTAAAGAAAAAAAAAAATTGGGGGGCTGGCTAGAGGCATCTGTGAACACACGATAGCCAGCCCTCATGGTGTTTGTGTTATTAAAGAAAAAAAAAATTGGGGGGCTGGCTAGAGGCAGCCGTGAACACACGATAGCCAGCCCTCATGGTGTTTGTGTTATTAAAGAAAAAAAATATTTGGGGGGCTGGCTAGAGGCAGCCGTGGACACACGATAGCCAGCCCTCATGGTGTTTGTGTTATTAAAGAAAAAAAAAATTGGGGGGCTGGCTAGAGGCAGCCGTGAACACACGATAGCCAGCCCTCATGGTGTTTGTGTTATTAAAGGAAAAAAACATTGGGGGGCTGGCTAGAGGCAGCCGTGAACACACGATAGCCAGGCCTCATGGTGCTTGTGTTATTAAAGAAAAAAAAAATTGGGGGGCTGGCTAGAGGTAGCCGTGGATACACGATAGCCAGCCCTCATGGTGTTTGTGTTATTAAAGAAAAAAAAAATTGGGGGGCTGGCTAGAGGCAGCCGTGAACACACGATAGCCAGCCCTCATGGTGTTTGTGTTATTAAAGAAAAAAAAAAAATTGGGGGGCTGGCTAGATGCAGCCGTGAACACACGATAGCCAGCCCTCATGGTGTTTGTGTTATTAAAGAAAAAAAAAAATTGGGGGGCTGGCTAGAGGCAGCCGTGAACACACGATAGCCAGCCCTCATGGTGTTTGTGTTATTAAAGAAAAAAAAAATTGGGGGGCTGGCTAGAGGCAGCTGTGGACACACGATAGCCAGCCCTCATGGTGTTTGTGTTATTAAAGAAAAAAAAAATTAGGGGGCTGGCTAGAGGCAGCCGTGGACACACGATAACCAGCCCTCATGGTGTTTGTGTTATTAAAGAAAAAAAAAATTGGGGGGCTGGCTAGAGGCAGCCGTGAACACACGATAGCCAGCCCTCATGGTGTTTGTGTTATTAAAGAAAAAAAAAATTGGGGGGCTGGCTAGAGGCAGCCGTGAACACACGATAGCCAGCCCTCATGGTGTTTGTGTTATTAAAGAAAAAAAATATTTGAGGGGCTGGCTAGAGGCAGCCGTGGACACACGATAGCCAGCCCTCATGGTGTTTGTGTTATTAAAGAAAAAAAAAATTGGGGGGCTGGCTAGAGGCAGCCGTGAACACACGATAGCCAGCCCTCATGGTGTTTGTGTTATTAAAGAAAAAAAAAAATTGGGGGGCTGGCTAGAGGCAGCCGTGGACACACGATAGCCAGCCCTCATGGTGCTTGTGTTATTAAAGAAAAAAAAATTGGGGGGCTGGCTAGAGGTAGCCGTGGATACACGATAGCCAGCCCTCATGGTGTTTGTGTTATTAAAGAAAAAAAAAAATTGGGGGGCTGGCTAGAGGCATCTGTGAACACACGATAGCCAGCCCTCATGGTGTTTGTGTTATTAAAGAAAAAAAAAATTGGGGGGCTGGCTAGAGGCAGCCGTGAACACACGATAGCCAGCCCTCATGGTGTTTGTGTTATTAAAGAAAAAAAATATTTGGGGGGCTGGCTAGAGGCAGCCGTGGACACACGATAGCCAGCCCTCATGGTGTTTGTGTTATTAAAGAAAAAAAAAATTGGGGGGCTGGCTAGAGGCAGCCGTGAACACACGATAGCCAGCCCTCATGGTGTTTGTGTTATTAAAGGAAAAAAAAATTGGGGGGCTGGCTAGAGGCAGCCGTGGACACACGATAGCCAGCCCTCATGGTGCTTGTGTTATTAAAGAAAAAAAAAATTGGGGGGCTGGCTAGAGGTAGCCGTGGATACACGATAGCCAGCCCTCATGGTGTTTGTGTTATTAAAGAAAAAAAAAAATTGGGGGGCTGGCTAGAGGCATCCGTGAACACACGATAGCCAGCCCTCATGGTGTTTGTGTTATTAAAGAAAAAAAAAATTGGGGGGCTGGCTAGAGGCAGCCGTGGACACACGATAGCCAGCCCTCATGGTGTTTGTGTTATTAAAGAAAAAAAAAATTGGGGGGCTGGCTAGAGGCAGCCGTGGACACACGATAGCCAGCCCTCATGGTGTTTGTGTTATTAAAGAAAAAAAAAATTGGGGGGCTGGCTAGAGGCAGCCGTGAACAAAATGCTTCATTTCTGCATCGTGGTTACATAGCCTTAGTGTTATTAAAGCAAAAAAAATTTGAGAGTTGGCTATATACATTATATGCCCAATATGAGGGCTGGATGCAGGTAATCCAGGACAACCAGCAGCCAGCTCTCATACTTGCGTGCACATTAGAAAGAGAAACATTGCTATCTGGTGTTTTTACAATCCTAAAATAAAAAATTAAAAAGTTGGACAACATTGCCACCCGGTGGAGTTTCCTCAGAACACACAATGTCAACAAAAAAGTCAATGAGGGCTGGTTATTGGTCAATCAGGTAAGTGATTAAGCCAACCCTAATGTTACATTTTTTTGCATTTTTATTGCGTAGACCCCCTCAGGAGCGATATTTCAGGCCGCAGAGCCTGAAAAAAATTTAGCGCATCCCACCGCGTGCGTAAGCGTCCCAAATGCCAAAAAACAAATTTCCCCCATCAGTCCCTATATATTACTATAGTACAGAAGGTCATACTACCATATTGACTCTTTAGTCCAGTTCCAATGTATCAAGGTCAAGCCTGTTGCCCAAATGCAACAGATGTTGCATTCCGGCAAGAAAAGTCGGCCATCTTATGTCCCGTTTGCAACAAAAGGTCATCCTTTGTTGCCTTTCGGCAACATTTAAGGTCAAGCCTGTTGCAAACGGGACACGAAGCCTCTGATTTTGACCAAAGGTGCACCTCATCATCACAACTCCAAGTCAATAACACTTCTGTGAAATCTACCTGTCCAGTTATGAAGCAACACGGATTGTGAATCAATTTCTCCTGCTGTTGTGCAAATGGTGCAGACAACTGGTAGAAATGATAGGCAATTAGCCAGATACCCCCTATAAAGGAGTGGTTCTGCAGGTGGTGACCACAGACCATTTCTCTGTTCTCATTCTTTTTGGCTGATGTTTTGGTCACTTTTTCATTTTGCCATTGCTCTCACCCCTAGAGGTACATTAGCATTAGGCAGTGTCTACAGTACAACCCACAGAAGTTGCTCAGGTAGTGCCGTTCATCCAGGATGGCACATCAGTGCGAGCTGTGGCAAGAAGTGTAGCTGTGTCTGTCAGCACAGTGTCCAGAGCATGGAGCAGATACCAGGAGATGTGCAGGGAGCCATAGGAGGGCAACAACCCAGCAACAGGACCGTTACCTCCTCCTTTGTGCAAGGAGGAACAGGAGGAGCACTGCCAGAGCCCTGCAAAATGACCTCCAGCTGGCCACAAATGTGCATGTGTCTGCACAAACGGTTAGAAACCGACTCCATGAGGGTGGTATGAGGGCCCGATGTCCACAGATGGGGGTTGTGCTCACAGCCCAACACCGAGCAGGACGCTTGACATTTGCCACAGAACACCAGGATTGGCAAAGTCGCCACTGGTGCCCTCTGCTCTTCACAGATGAAAGCTCAGTATTGTGTGTGGCCTCCACGTGCCTGTATGACCTCCCTACAACGCCTGGGCATGCTCCTGATGAGGTTGCGGATGGTCTCCTGTGGGATCTCCTCCCAGACCTAGACTAAAGCATCAGCCAACTCCTGAACAGTCAGTGGTGCAACGCGACGTTGGTGGATGTGACTCGCCCCCTGGGCCGTGGGGTACTCGGATCCGGGCAGTAGGGGAACGATGGGAGTAGTAGTGGCAACCCGGTTTCGTGGCTCAGGGTGGTCAGGCCAGTGGTAGTCCGTTATGTGCTGATGTTTATGTCCGACTACGCCACCCGTGGATTTGCGGTTATTAGGAACCGCCGCTGCATGCCGACCGCTGGGGCTGATGAGGTGTGCAGCTAGGGTAGTGTGACTCCCCACGGGAAGAGTGCGGCCCCAGGGCAGTATAGTGGATGGTGGGAGTGATGGTGGTGAGAGTCCCAGTGCTGATAGTGCTGGAGAAGCAAGGAGCACACAGACAACAGGTTGCAGTCCAGGGTCTTTACTAGAACAGGTAAATTGACCCATAAACAGTCCCGGCTAGGAGGGGGACCTGGATGTCTGAGAGCAACGGGGAAATTGGCCCTGGTCAGGGTGAGGGTGTAGGCCTACCGTGCTTTCTGCGCTCCTTCTGGCTATCTCCTCCTGATAGGGTAACAGCCCACGTTTCCAAGCTTTCCGTGTATTCTCGCCTGTATGGCCTGCGACGTGGGTTCCTTTCTGCTCCCAGCCTTGTACGGCTTTACTGGTCCCTTCTGTTGTGGCAGGGCCTCCAGGCTTCTTAGGCCAAGGAATATACAGTCCCCTGCGGACTGGTTCTCTGCTGGGGGATGTGGAATCCTCTCAGCCTCAGACACCAAAGTCTGGTAAATTAAGTCCTCTTTCTGCCAAGACAGGCTCTCTTCGCCTCTTGTCTCTGGCTTGTGGCTCTCCTCCTGCCACACTTCCTCTTAGGTGCAGTGCAACTGTCTGTCCCTGTTCTGCTCTGGGACAAGTCTCAATGCTGAGACAGGCCATCCAGTTCTCTCTAACCCTGCCCCCAGCACCAGCTTTTATAGGGGCAGCCTGCTCCCCCTACTGGCCTGAGACAGGAGGCATTGCATGCTAATGTTCCCCTGACTAGAGAACCTCCCCCTTGCTCTCAGACACAGCTTTAATACATTTTGTGGCATCCAGGCCAGGGTGACACATTCCCCCCTAGTGAAATTTAGTACTCCGGGACTAAACAATAAACAAAGACAATAAAACATTAATAGACATTAATAGACAGACGACGCACAAATTGAGTTCTTAAGGTCACAGTGTGGCCTGTGACCGGGTGTCCATATCACCAATACAACGGGGAGCCTTAACCAGGTGGGGGTCTGTCCTACCCCAAGTCCTTCACAGTCTTAGTTCATTCCTTGGTTAGGCTCCGAACGCAGTCCATACCAGGTCCCGGTTATAAAAAGTCCATAACCTGTGAGTCCTTACAGTAACTGCAAGAAACTGAAACACGGAATTACCAAACATGCATGTAACTTTGCAAACAATTCAACATTTGGCAACAAGGTTATTTACAATTTTAGTGCGCTCTATATTCTCCAGCGAGCGGGTATCAGCCCCTTTGTGCTCCTGGTTGACCTACGTAGCCCACTGTCTGGTGGTGGACCAACCTGGCTTTCCCCACTAGCGTTAGGGGTACAGCTACCAGCTGGGTGTACAGGTAGGGAAGGCAGCTGTCTGTGGGTCCTTTGGCTTACCGCAGGCATGGCAGGCTCACTGTCAGCAGAGGGTTGACTCTCCTGGGCTGCTGGTACAGGCTCTTCTGCCTCTGGAACCGCTTGCTCCTCTTCACCTTCCGGCTCTGGTGTTGGTTGTTGCTGTTCCGGTTGCAGGAAATGCAGGACGGGTACCACTATGGCATCATTTATGCGAGTCCAGGACTGAGGGAACTCTCCGAGAACGGTGCTGATCATTTCTTCCTTGTCCTCTGCGGGTTCAAGGTCACTCTGATCCTCTTCTGCACTACGGAGTTGCTCGGGGCATCTTTTGAGATGGTCTCTGGAGACGGTACTAGTGGTTTCTCCTCCGTCCTTGGTGATCACGCACACCTTCGGGTTGTCGTGATCAGACTGCAGTACGGTGTAGGGTTCCCTTTCCCACTGGTCGTCCAACTTGTGAAGCCTTCTTTTTCGCTTTAGGACTTGCTCACCAGGTTCTAGGGGACCAGCAGGGGCGTGTTGGTTGAAGAGTTTTTCTTGCCTCTCTCTCACCTGGGCCAGGCTCTTCTCCACAGTCTACTGCACCTTCTTGTACTGCAGTTGCCTTTCCGTATCCCAGTCCGCATCCGGGGAGGTGTCCTCAGGCGTTAGGACTCCCATCTCCAGGTCTATAGGCAGCTTACCCGGTCTGGGTCGCATCAGGTAAGCCGGGGTGCAGTTGGTAGCATTCACCGGGATATGATTGTATAAGTCTATCAGGTCCGGCAGTTTTTCTGGCCACAGGCTGCGCTCCTCCAGGGGCAACGTCTTCAGGAGATCAATGACTATATTGTTCATCTTCTCACACATCCCGTTGGTTTGTGGGTGGTAAGGCGTTGTCCGAATCTTCTTACAGCCATAGAGGTTGCCGAACTCCTGGAAGATTTCAGCCTCGAACGCTGGACCCTGGTCTGTCAGGACCTGTTCCGGATACCCGTGTGGACGGCAGAAATATTGCTGGAAGGCTCTGGCCGCTGTTTGGGCTGTCAAGTCTTTTACTGGGACCACCACTAGAAAACGGGAATAGTGGTCCACGATTGTCAGGGCATAGATGTATCCTGACCGGCTGGGAGCCAATTTGACATGGTCCAGAGCTACCAGCTCAAGAGGCTGCGTGGTGACGATGGGCCTCAAGGGTGTCTTCTGGCTGGTGCGGTCCTTCCTCCTTAGGTGACAAGGGCCACAGTCTCTGCACCATTTTTCTACAGCTCCTCTCATGCCGACCCAAAAGAACCTTCCTCTTAGTAGGAACTCCAGTTTCTTCCAACCGAACCGATGTGTCCCGCTCTGTCATGGTAAGCCCCCAGGACCATAGCTGCATCCCGCCTTGGGACCACGACTTGCCAGGTCAGCTCGTGCGTCCGGTGGTTGACAATCCTTCTGCACAACTTGCCTTCGTAGAGGAACAGCTTGCTCTTCTCTTTCCATAGCTGCTTGGCTTCCTCTGGAGCATCCGGATCTATGCGGGCATCTTCCTGGGTCAGCAGATCTTTCACCAGGCGGATGGCAGGGTCACTATCTTGGGTCTCGGCCCAGCTGTGTTGAGGTAGGGGATTTATCATCACGGTTGTTAGATCCTCCTCCTTCACGCGGTGGGAGTATTGAGCAGCTCCATACCGGTGAAACGCGGGGAGTTCTACCTCCTCCAGCTCTTCGTCACCTTCAGATAAGTGAGGCATCCTCGATAGGGCGTCAGCGTTGGCATTGGTTTTGCCGGCCCGGTACTTGATCAGTCATAGTTGGAGAGACGGGCCATCCACCGCTGTTCTAGGGCACCCAGTCTTGCATTGTCCAGGTGTGTCAACGGGTTGTTGTCCGTGTACACGGTGAACTTTGCGGAGGCCAGGTAATGCTTGAAGCGTTCCGTCACGGCCCACACCACCGCCAAGAATTCTAGCTTGAAGGAGCTGTAATTCTCCGGGTTCCTCTTGGTGGGTCTCAGCTTCCGGCTGGCGTACGCGATCACCCTTTCTCTGCCCTGTTGGTTTTGGAACAGTACGGCTCCCAGTCCCACATTACTGGCATCTGTGTGGAGAATGAAAGGCTGGCCATAATCAGGGTAGGCCAGGATCTCGTCCCCTGTGAGGGCCATCTTTAGCTGGCGGAAGGACTCCTCTTCCGGTTTATCCCACTTGAAGGGCGGCTTTTGGCTCCTGGACTTAGACTGTCCGATCAGGAGGTCCTGCATAGGAGCTGCCATCTTAGTGAACCCGGGGATGAACCTTCGGTAGTAGCCTACCAACCCGAGAAACTGTCTCACCTCTTTGATGTTCGAGGGGCTTGGCCAGCTCTTGATTGCCGTGACCTTGTCAGGGTCGGGGGCCACTCCTTCCGCGCTTACCACGTGCCCTAGGTACTGGTCCTTTGGTTTCAGCAGGTGACACTTCGATGGTTTCACCTTCAGGCCATAGCCTGCCAGGGCTTCGAACACCTCGGCCAGGTGCTTTAGGTGGTCCTCGTAGGTCTTCGAATAGACGATCACGTCGTCCAGGTAAAGGAGGACCGTCTCGAAGTTTCGGTGCCCTAGACATCATTCCATCAGCCTCTGGAAGGTCCCTGGTGCGTTGCAGAGCCCGAAGGGCATACAGTTGAACTCACTCAGTCCCATCGGGGTGGTGAAGGCAGTCTTCTCCTTGTCAGCCTCTGCCACAGGAACCTGCCAGTACCCGCTAGTAAGGTCCAAAGTAGAAAAGAAGTTAGCAGATTTTAGTGCGGCTAAAGACTCCTCTATTCTAGGCAGCGGATATGCGTCTTTGTGGGTGATACGGTTGATTTGTCTATAGTCCACGCACATTCTCATGGTGCCGTCTTTCTTTTTGACCAGAACCAAGGGGGCTGCCCAGGGGCTACAGCTGTCTCTAATAACCCCAGCTTCTTTCATCTCTCTTAGCATGCCCTTTGCGTTCTGATAATGTGCAGGGGGTACAGGTCTGTGCCTCTCTTTTATTGGTGGGTGGCTCCCTGTGGGGATGTGGTGTTCTATCCCTTTTACTCTGCCGAAGTCTAGCGGGTGCTTACTAAAGACTCTCTCGTACTCCTGTACCACCCGGTAGACTCCTTGTTTTTGGTGCAGGGGAGTGGAGTCAGCACCCACATGGAGTTTCTGGCACCAGTCCTCCTTTTGTTTCTGGGAGCCATTACCCTCCGCCTGAGGAGATGGAGGCAAGGGTTCCACGGCCCTGATAGCTTTGTGTTCGACAACAAACAGTTTGGCGAGTGTAGCGTACCTGGGTAAGTGTACTTCCCTCTCCCCAATGTTGAGGATGCGGACGGGCACCCTCCCATGACGGACATCAACCACCCCCCGGGCTGTCAAAATGGTGGGCCTGCTGTCTGAGTACACGGGTTCTACCATGGCTTGGTAGTCTCTACCTCTCAACCCGATTGCAGTCCGACACCAGATCATCATTTCACTTTTGGGAGGCATGGAAATGGGGAATGGGTCACTCAGTCTTACGCTACCGATCTCACCACCAGACAGTTCTACCTGCTGCCGTCTCATCAGGGCTTTTATCTCCTTGTTGAGGACTCTCTGTTGGCTGGAACTAGCATTCACCGCCACCTGTTGTAGAATTACAATTACCTCTGAAAGACAATTTTCAATTACGTTAGTACCCACAGTTATTTTAGGGTGACTTTCACGACGGTCAATGTCCACAATAATCACCCCCTGTGTCGGCAGTTCAACTTTACCAATTTTAATGGTCATCTCCTTGAACCCCATCTGCGGCACGGGTAAGCCATTACTGGCGATGATGCTCAAGTTATTGTCTGGATACCGTGTGATATCAGCATCAGTCCAATACTGCTTAAAAAGTACATAAGGGATAGTGGTTACTTGTGACCTATTATCCAGCAAGGCGCTCATGGGGATACCGTCCAGCACCATGGGTAAAACCGGGCGCCCCCCAACGTACTTATTACGCCAATTGTAAGGGCCTGGTGATCTTATGCCTGGGGATTGGCCCTTTGCCCCAGGTTGGACCCTTTTAAATTACAGTACCTGGAAATGTGTCCGGGCTGGTTGCATCGACGGCAAATGGGCTGTCCATCCTCTGCGTAGCGGTCTGTGGGCCTCCCTCGGAACGACGGGATCCTCCTCTGTCGACGCCACGGGACATCCTCCGGACTTGAAGCCAGCTCGATGGGTCTTGACGGGTCCACTTGCAACGCCTGGACGGTCCTGGTCAACGCCGCGACGCTCCTGGTCAGCTCCTGGACTTGGTGGTGCAGGTCTTTCGACGGGGCTTGGTTCAGGGCCTGTGCATCAGCCCCCACGGGATCCATAGAGGAGGGCGCCGCCTCCTGGTGGTTGGTGAGAGCAGGGCGCCGGGGGTTTATAGCGCCACTGGTTGCAGATTCACGGAGCACCCTTATGGCCCTGTCCTTAAATTGGGCAAAGGTTAGGTCGGGGTTCTGAAAGAACATGAGACGCAGTTGGGCCCTGTGGGCGCTAGACAGCAGACCTTCTATGAATTGTTCTGTTAGCAGCTTATCCGTTTCCTGCACACTGCCAGGGTCAGTTTGTTGAATAGCCCTCAAGGCTTCCTGCAGATTTAGGGCATAGTCTCTGATGCTGTCCTGTGCCCGCTGCTTACATCCATAGAACCTCATTTTAATCTCAGCGGAGGTACGTGTGTCAAAGGTACCCCGCAGCCGGGCCAGAATACCCTTCACAGTCCTTTTATCCTCAGTGGGCCATGATTTTACCTCCCTTTGGGCTGCGCCAGTTAACTGCCCTGTCAATATGCTGACCTTCTGTTCCTCTGTCAGGGGGTAAACGTGGAACAAACTGTATAGCCTTTCCTTGAAGTCAGTTAGGGCATGGGGCTCCCCTGAGTATTTGGGCAGCCAGGCCGCTCCAGGGATGTAGGGCAGGGAAAAGGGCATCACCGCTGCTGCAGCTGCGTTGGTGGTAGTGGGCGCCTCTGTGTCCGACATCTTCCTCCCCCCTAGTTAAGCGTGGCCTACCTTCCGACGATCCTCTTCTGTAGGCCGCGGCTCCGCTGCTGCTGCTCTGGACGAGGACCTTGCGTCGCGTCCTGATGACGTCAGCATCGCTCTCTCTCCCTTCCAGGACCTTGCGCAGCGTCGGTGCGTGGGGCGGAGCTTCGGATCTCGCGCGGTTTTGAAGTCCACGCCCCTCTTCTTCCCGCGCGGCGTCCTGAAGATGGCGTCCGATGGCGAGAAACAGCTGCGGATGGCGGGAAGACGGCAGAAGACGGCGGGAAACAGTCCAAGATGGCGTCTGATGGCGGGAATCGGCTCCGGATGGCGGGAAACGACTCCGGACGGCGGGAAACTTCGCCACAGGTAAGTTACAAAAGTCTTTTTCAGGCACGCAGTACCCGGTGGTTGCGGGCATGAAATCCTGCCGACTACGCCAAAGCTGACTCGCCCCTTGGGCCGTGGGGCACTCGGATCCGGGCAGTCTGGGAACGATGGGAGTAGTAGTGGCAACCCGGTTCCGTGGCTCAGGGTGGTCAGGCCAGTGGTAGTCCGTTATGTGCTATTGATTATGTCCGACTACGCCACCCGTGGATTGCGGTTATTAGGAACCGCCGCTGCATGCCGACCGCTGGGGCTGATGAGGTGTGCAGCTAGGGTAGTGTGACTCCCCACGGGAAGAGTGCGGCCCCAGGGCAGTATAGTGGATGGTGGGAGTGATGGTGGTGAGAGTCCCAGTGCTGATAGTGCTGGAGAAGCAAGGAGCACACAGACAACAGGTTGCAGTCCAGGGTCTTTACTAGAACAGGTAAATTGACCCATAAACAGTCCCGGCTAGGAGGGGGACCTGGATGTCTGAGAGCAACGGGGAAATTGGCCCTGGTCAGGGTAAGGGTGTAGGCCTACCGTGCTTTCTGCGCTCCTTCTGGCTATCTCCTCCTGATAGGGTAACAGCCCACGTTTCCAAGCTTTCTGTGTATTCTCGCCTGTATGGCCTGCGACGTGGGTTCCTTTCTGCTCCCAGCCTTGTACGGCTTTACTGGTCCCTTCTGTTGTGGCAGGGCCTCCAGGCTTCTTAGGCCAAGGAATATACAGTCCCCTGCGGACTGGTTCTCTGCTGGGGGATGTGGAATCCTCTCAGCCTCAGACACCAAAGTCTGGTAAATTAAGTCCTCTTTCTGCCAAGACAGGCTCTCTTCGCCTCTTGTCTCTGGCTTGTGGCTCTCCTCCTGCCACACTTCCTCTTAGGTGCAGTGCAACTGTCTGTCCCTGTTCTGCTCTGGGACAAGTCTCAATGCTGAGACAGGCCATCCAGTTCTCTCTAACCCTGCCCCCAGCACCAGTTTTTATAGGGGCAGCCTGCTCCCCCTACTGGCCTGAGACAGGAGGCATTGCATGCTAATGTTCCCCTGACTAGAGAACCTCCCCCTTGCTCTCAGACACAGCTTTAATACATTTTGTGGCATCCAGGCCAGGGTGACACAGATGGAGCGAGACATGATGTCCCAGATGTGCTCAATCGGATTCAGGTCTGGGGAACAGGCGGGCCAGTCCATAGCTTCAATGCCTTCACCTTGCAGAAACTGCTGACACACTCCAGCCACATGAGGTCTGGCAATGTCCTGCATACTGCATAAGGGGCATAATGGGGGCATTACACTGTGTGGGGGCATAATACATACTACATAAGGGGCATAATGGGGGCATTAAACTTTTTGGGGCATCATACATACTGCATAAGGGGCATAATGGGGGCAATACACTGTGTGGGGGCATCATACATACTGCATAAGGAGCATAATGGGGGCATTACATTGTGTGGTAGCATCATACATCTTGTATAAGGGGCATAATGGGGGCATTACACTGTGTGGGAGCATCATACATACTGCATGAGGGGCATAATGGTGGCATACACTGTGTGGTGCATCATACATACTGTATAAGGGGCATAATGGGGGCATTACACTGTGTGGGGCATCATATATACTGTATAAGGGGCATAATGGGGCATTACACTGTGTGGGGGCATCATACATACTGCATAAGGGGCATAATGGGGGCATTACACTGTGTGGGGGCATCATACATACTGCATAAGGAGCATAATGGGGGCATTACACTGTGTGGGGGCATCATGTATACTGCATAAGGGGCATAATGGGGGCATTACACTGTGTGGGGGCATCATACATCCTGCATAAGGGGCATAATGGGGGCATTACACTGTGTGGGGGGCATCATACATCCTGCATAAGGGGCATAACACTGTGTGGGGGCATCATACATCCTGCATAAGGGGCATAATGGGGGCATTACACTGTGTGGGGGGCATCATACATACTGCATAAGGGGCATAATGGGGGCATTACACTGTGTGGGGGCATCATACATCCTGCATAAGGGGCATAATGGGGGCATTACACTGTGTGGGGGCATCATGCATCCTGCATAAGGGGCATAATGGGGGCATTACACTGTGTGGGGGCATCATACATACTGCATAAGGGGTATAATGGGGGCATTACACTGTGGGGGGCATCATGCATCCTACATAAGGGGCATAATGGGGGCATTACACTGTGTGGGGGCATCATACATACTGCATAAGGGGTATAATGGGGGCATTACACTGTGGGGGGCATCATGCATCCTACATAAGGGGCATAATGGGGGCATTACACTGTGTGGGGGCATCATACATTCTGTATAAGGGGCATAATGGGGGCATTACACTGTGGGGCCAGTAAAGGGGCCCTTTACTATGAGAACAATACGTTTCCTCCCTTCCTGTCTCCATAGTTGGGTCGTATGTATCTATTACAGGAAACAGAACAAAAACCTTATGATTCTTATAAAGGGGCAACACAAGACCCCAAAAGAGTCTCTGTGCTCAAGGGGTTAATGCCCCCTGCGCCCAGTAATGGGGGATCCCCACATACCTCCACCTGCAGAGCCGCCACCACATATATGGCTGCTCTGTGCGCACAGGAGCTGTGATGAGGTCACAGGAGGGGAAGAGTCAGGGGTCACATGATCAGGGGCCTCAGTGGATGTGTGACACCCCAGGGGTCTGGTTGCCACAGTGATAGAGATATTATGTCTGAGAGCAGGTGGGAGGTCCTTTGGTCAGGGATCCTGTGCATGCCACACCTCCTGCCCAGTCTTGGGAGGGGAAGGACTTCCCCTATATAAACCTGGGGCTGAGGCAGGGTAGGGAGTTCTGAGAGGAGAAGACAGGGAGCAGAGCTGCTCTATGGGCTCTGCTCCACAGGCAGGCCCTGTCCAGGGGCCTGAGCCTGGAGTCAAGGAGAGTAGAGACAAGAAACAGTCATATGAAGAAACAGCAGAAGCTCAGTGGGGGCAATACTAATACGAGTCAGGGGCTGGCAGCTGCAGAGCTCGCCCTGACTGAGAAGCTTTCTTACCGGACCCGGCGTCCGAGGCTGTGGGGACTAACTCTTACCCAGCAGCAGAAGCCGACCGGCAGGGGATTTCAGGTCCTCAGGCCCAGAAACCCGAAGGCACGGTCACACGCGTGGGACCAGCACCGCCATCGTGGAGCGGAAGCCATTAGAAGGCCCCGAGTCACCGGCCATACGGGTGAGCACCACACGGTACACTCAGGGACGTGGGCTACTTATATCCGCTTCTAGCAAGGTAGCCAGAAGAGTACAGTCAGTTTGGGAGGCCTACAACTCCGCCTGGCCAGGGGAGATCCCATCTGCTCAAGGACTGACCAGGCCCCGTTCGCTAGCAAGTACTCCGGGAGGGTCTATCGTTGTTACCAGTAAAGACCCTGAATTACACCGCACCGTCTCTGAGTGGTTCCTGCTACCCCCATTTTCCACGTCGGCTGCCCTGAGGCCATACCCCTCCCGTTGGGGGTTATACTATCACGCTGCACAATTCTACACCGGCCTCAGCGGTCTGCCCTGCAGCGGCAGCTCCATAGCTGCAAATCAACGGGTGGCGTAGTCGACACTCAAATAACATCTATCAAGACTGCCACACACTGAGTTGACTCCCTGGGCACGGACCGGGTCCCCGCCACTCGGAGACTACAACCCTCATCTGATCCGGTTCCAGGTAAGCCCCGTGCGCGAGACGCTGCGCGACACAGCAGGCCCAGGGGCGCGTCAGATGCAGGACTCTGCTGTGCTGGTTGTCATGGTGCTGGATGAGCTGAAGTTTATGTGTGGGGTCAGGAGTAGTGTTGAGCGATACCTTCCGATATCGGGAAATATCGTATCAGATTGGATAGGACCGATACCCAAAAGTATCGGATATCGCCGATTCCGATACCGGAAACCAATGCAAGTCAATGGGACACTAATATCGGAAAGCCATCCCAGCGTGAGAGAATTCTCCTGATTGTTTAAAAGCCGGCGGGCGGTAAAAAGCCGCCGGCTTTTAAACAATCACACAGCCCCATACTGCTTCCCCGCAGCCTCCCACCCCGATCCTGCGCTCCCCCCGCCACCTCCCATCCCGATCGTAAGTTAGGACCGGGCGGGGAGCGCAGCACCAAGGAGCAGGGAGCGAAGGACCCGGGCGGGGAAGCCGGCAGTGAAAAGACTACACCGCCGGCTTTCCCGTTCTGTGCTGCGCTCTCCCGCCGGTTATTTCAAATGAACAGCTGAGGTATCAGGTGATGCTGATCAGCTGTTCATTTGAAGTAGCCGCGGTGCCCTCAGAGGGTTCATGTGAGTTCATGCTTCACTGCATGAACTCACATGAACTTTCCCACGGCCGCACAGGTCAGCCTCACCTCCCAGACCATCAGACCCATCATGATTGGTGTGTGCGCAGGTGTCTGTGCGATGTGTGCGGGTGTGTGCGCGATGTCTGCGGGTGTCTGCGTGCAGGCAGACATAGGCTAATGTGACACTACTACTCCCATCGGCCTATGTCTGTCCCCCGTCCACTTGTGCCAGCAGGATCAGCTCGATGGGAGCAGTAGCTATTTTAGCTGCCCCATATGTTATTTTTGCCCCTATACATCTTTTATGTTTTTAGGCCCCCCATATATTTTTTTTGTTTTTGGTCCCCAATAAATTTTAAATACATTTTTCATTGGTGGCCAGTGGTTACCTAAAATAAATTAGTTCATACATTACCTGTCCCCGCCGATCGCCACCTAAAATAAAGTAAAAAATAAAAAACTACACCTATACTCACCTAGACACCTAATTCCCCGAAGCCATCGATCTCCTGTAATAAAATATAAAATAATAAACCACAACCTTATCCTTACCCCTCCGTAGTAGTCCACGAGTGTCCCACGAAGATCTCCAGTTTAGAGCAGCCACATAAAATGTGACCGCTCTAAACCACTGCCGCCGCTAGAATGACGGGGCCGTAAAGCAGCCCCATCATTGCATAAACCGGTGTCTAGGTGAGTATAGGTGTAGTTTTTTATTTTTTACTTTATTTTAGGTGGCGATCAGGTAATGTATGAACTAATTTATTTTAGGTAACCACTGGCCACCAATGAAAAATGTATTTAAAATTTATTGGGGACCAAAAACAAAAAAAATATGTGGGGGGCCTAAAAACATAAAAGATGTATAGGGGCAAAAATAACATATGGGGCAGTTTAAATAGCAGGATCAGGCTGATGGGAACTACTGCTCCCATCGAGCTGATCCTGCTGGCACGAGTGGACGGGGGACAGACAAAGGCCGATGTGAGTAGTAGTGTCACATCGGCCTATGTCTGCCTGCACGCAGACACCCGCAGACATCGCGCACACACCCGCACACATCGCACAGACACCCGCGCACACTCCAATCATGATGGGTCTGATGGTCTGGGAGGTGAGGCTGACCTGTGCGGCCGTGGGAAAGTTCATGTGAGTTCATGCAGTGAAGCATGAACTCACATGAACCCTCTGAGGGCACCGCAGCTACTTCAAATGAACAGCTGATCAGCATCACCTGATACCTCAGCTGTTCATTTGAAATAACCGGCGGGAGAGCGCAGCACAAAACGGGAAAGCCGGCGGTGAAGTCTTTTCCCTGCCGGCTTCCCCGCCTGGGTCCTTCGCTCCCTGCTCCTTGGTGCTGCGCTCCCCGCCCGGTCCTAACTTACGATCGGGATGTGAGGTGGCGGGGGGAGCGCAGGATCGGGGTGGGAGGCTGCGGGGAAGCAGTATGGGGCTGTGTGATTGTTTAAAAGCCGGCGGCTTTTTACCGCCTGCCGGCTTTTAAACAATCAGGAGAATTCTCTCACGCTGGGATGGCATTCCGATATTAGCGTCCCATTGACTTGCATTGGTTTCCGGTATCGGAATCGGCGATATCCGATACTTTTTGGGTATCGGTCCGATCCAATCCGATCCGATATTTCCCGATATCGGAAGGTATCGCTCAACATTAAGTAATACATAAGAATAATATGTACTATGTCTGACCACTACAAACACTCATCTGAACTGGTCCAAGTGCTGTCAGGTTTTTTCACGGGCAGCACTTAGACAATACGGTCGTGTGAATATAGGCTTATGATGCATCTGGTAATAAACATGTTAAGGATGGGCCGCTACTCATGGGCCACTGCTTTTTGCTTGCCCCCCAGGCTAAAATGTGCCAGCCAGCCCCTGCTGCACCGGGTGCCAGAAAACCTAGATACACCTTTGGAATAGGTATCCTGCAAAGTAAGGATGGGGTTTGGTGTTTTTAAATGATTTTATTGACTCTGTGCATTTATATTTTGTATCAATAATATGATATGGTTATATATATCTTCTGGATATCAGGAGGGCTTATCCCTGTGCCTTGACTCTCTCCTTCTCCTTCGATGTCCTGTATAGGCCAAAAAAAACTACGCGTTTCGAGGACTCACAGTTCCTCTTCGTCAGCTTCTCGCTGGTAGTCAAACTGGTAACCTAATAAAGTCCAAACGCCCCCCACAAAGATAATACAACCAAAGAAATGGAGGAAGATCCAATACTAACAAGACGGTGCAAAAGGACATATGGAGGTGCAATAGAACTAAGATAGAATTCCAATAAGAATAGACTGTGTGTGAAAAAAATAATAATAAAAAAGACTTTGTTCAAACTTTCACAATTAGTTAAAAATGAATAAAAATTATATACTTATATTTCTGATGGCTATAAAAAACAGTCTGTTAATCAGTGTATATTACCAGGATAGTATAAATTCGGCACTTAGTACCATCCAGAGATAAAAAGGAAAAAATGAAGGAGAAAAATAAAAACATTATATAGTATCTCCAATAGGGGTATCAATGTATAGAAACAAATACATATATAAAATAGGTGGATTCAAAGGAATATATCCAAAAGACATATTATATTGATAAAATATAAGGAGGTTCATAAAAGTGCAATGTAAATGTTCAATTGGTACTGGGATAAAAAATACATACAGTATATACCGCTGCGAGTTGAAGGCATACAGCTGACTCTCGTGATTAAGGCCCTTCAGAGCCAAGCTATTTAATGTGAAGATCCATTTGGATTCCATCCGCGACATTAATCTCAGGTAATCACCTCCCCTCCATTTTCTGGGGACTAATCGGATCCCACAAAACTTAGTGTCCTTATAAGATTGGTTGTGGAACTTCCAGTAGTGCCGGGACAGTGGATGCCCTTCAAAACCTTCATTCATGTTGATAAAGTGTTCCTTCAGCCTTTTGATAACTTGCGCTTTGTACAGACATCTCCTCCTGCCAAGGCATAAAAAGGGCGTGGCTTGGGGTGTGGATAGGGGCGTGGCCAGACTACGCGTGCCGCATGGTTTCGCCCTCTTTCTAGTCCTCATAGGTTGGCGGTATGCTTGTGTAGCACCCTGAGGATTCGGCTGCTACAGGGGTATTGCACCTCAACCCAGAGGTGTGATATTCCACTCCCGGGTAAGGAAGGAGTGTGGAACTGAGCTCAGATAGACTGCATGCACTACATACATCCCATTCCAGAGGGGCAGGCCGACGGTACTCCCACTTAGAAATGTGCAGGTACAACCGAGCCTGTTCCTGGCTGGAGTGGGAGGGGGGTGGTACATCCCATGTAGTGTAGGGGCAGATAGGGGGAGCAGTCTGGGTAGTGATAGGAGCTCATTGGGTGCTGGTCACCTGAGCTCACACATAGAGAGATATATAAGGAGGGCACCAACTTAGATCAGGGTCAGTCAGCTGCAGAGGACAAGTCAGATGCAGAGAGCAGGAAACAGCAGCCCTGGAGAGAGAGAGAGGAGAAAGAAAGAGAAAGACCCAGAGGGGGAAGACTGAAGGGACCCAAGAACCCAAATTAGAGCACCGGGTGAGGAGTCAGCATCAGGGTACCGGAACCCAAGCTGGTGGGGGCAAAAACAATCCCCAGCCAGAGACCGGAGATCGTGGGCAGCGTTTGCCACGGTCACCCACCACATTCACCCCGAAGGCAAACCACATGAAGGGTCAGGGAACCCAGGGCCAAGGGTGTCCCAAAAGAAGGCCCGAGGGAGCTGGACCTAGGTGAATCCCTGGTGGGGACGGCTGAAGAAAGGACAGAGGGAGAGCTCAGGGCCACGCTCCGGACTTGTTTGGGGGTTGGCTGGATCCAGGACCTGGTGGACGCAGCACGGCTCGGGTGGTCACTAGCAGCTGGAGTGACCAGTACAACATCTGCAGTAAGTAAACACCCTTAACTGCACAACCCGAGTCTGTCTTCATTGCCGGCTGCACCGCACCACCACAACCCCCATCCTCTGCGCCTGTCCCCTCTGAGGCTATACCCCTCCCGTTGGGGGTTATTCCACCAAGCTGCGCATTCACGATCAGCCTCAGCGGACCCTGCTGCAGCGGCGGCCACAGTGACCGCATCACAACGGGTGGCGTAGTCGACACAAAAGAACTTTAGTAACATCTGTAAAGCTGCCACATAACACTGAGCTTGACGCCCTGGGCACGGGACCGGGTCACAGCCGCTCGGAGACTACAACCCCCCCATCTGATCCGGTGCCGGGTATTCCCCTCAAAAAGGAATATGTCCCAGGGGGCGCGTCAACTTTGGCGTAGTCGGCAGGATTACGTGCCCGCAACACCCGGGTACTGCGTGCCTGAAGAAAAGTGCAAGTTTACCTCAGAAAGAAGACTCCTGCCGGTTCCGGAGGGTCCACGCCATCGGACTCCATCACCAGTCGTTTCCCGCCGATTGTCCGCCATTTCCAGCTTGTTCCCGCCATCTGCAGAGTTTCCCGCCACTGGGCGACGATTCCCGCCAAAACCGCAGATTTCCCGCCTTGGAAGAGCAGCGGACGCCATTATGGGCGTGCCAAAGGAGGGCAAGAGGCCACCTCCCATCGTGGGCCAGGACAGAAAATGGCGCCAAAAGTGGAAACCGCCCCCACCAACAGAGACTGTGATGCTGGAGGTGTCTGTCAGCGTGAAAGAACTCCCCCTGGAGCTGACAGTCACCGAGTTGCCCCGGGACCGCCCTCGAAGTGGGAGGAGACGAAAGAGAAGAGAAAAGATGGGTGTCGCTTGGAGCGGTCTGGAGCGAGCGCACCCGGAGGCAAGAGGTCTAACGAGGAGTAGCGGAGGAGCTCACCCGGAGATGGAGAGAAAGCAGAACAGCACCGGCCCGCTGGCCAGGAGTCTGCTAGAGACCGAGGAAGGAGGGCAGAGCAGCACCGGCCCGCTGGCCAGGAGCCTGCCGGAAGCCGAGCAGAGCAGCACCGACCCGATGGTCAGGAGCCTGCTAGAGTCCACAACCCCGCTAGGTCTAGCGGAGATCCTAGCGCAGCTCCCCCGAGACCGGGAGTGTGCACAAACTGCCCTGGAGGGCCTCGCAAGGAGGATGGCCCGGGTACAGCGCGAGATACTGGCGGAGTGGAGCCGGGAGATGGCCCAGCAACCAGAGACCAGTCAACGGAGCACGCTACCCTGGAAGAGGAAGCAGACCGCCTCTGAGGATGGCGCGGGAGGACCCAAGGCCGGAGACGGCGCCGAGGAGGGAGCCGAACGCATGGAGGCAGGTAAAGGGGATGCCTATACCCCAAGCCGTGACACCGCTTACCTGCCCCAGCTCCCCGTCGCAGAGCCCGAAAGTCCCCCTGCTGTGCCCGTAGCCGCCAGGTCACCGCCATGGACTAGGCCCCGACCGGAAGCCGCCGCCGCGACCCCTGTGACGTCACGCGCCTCGACCCGGAGCGTGACAAAGCAGGAATTACAACCAGCCTGGTCGCAAGGCCTAGTACCCCCGGGCGCCGCACCACCAACAGCGCCCCCTACCTCCGCGGAGCCTCCGGCCTGGCCGCAAGGCCAGGTAGCCCAGGGCGCCGCCGTCCTAACGGTGCCCTTCACCTTCCAGGTGCCCCAGGCCTGGCCGCAAGGCCTGGGCAACCCGGGCGCCATCACCACCGCGCCCGCGCCCGCAATACCAAGGGTGCCACACCTGGGGGAGGACCTCTTCAGCCAGCTCACATGGCCAGACGGGCGACCCTTCATCTGGCCCGAAGGATACCATGAGCTGGAGCGGCAACAAAGACCAGGGCCCTTGTGTGAGCCCCTGATCCCGGCTCCGAAGCCCGTGACTCGGGTCTCGCCTCCTTTGGAAGACGCACAGTTTGAGTGGGACCCCACCGGAGAAGATCTAATGGGGTTCACTCAGGAAACTCGGGCAGTCGCCGCTGAGCGGACTGAGTGTTGTCGTCAGCAGCTAGCAGAGTTTACGAGAGAACGGGAGGAGAGGCGGGCCAGAGAACAACAGGCCCAAATCCGGAGCGCGGAGCAGAAGAGCCGGACTAGGAGGAACCCCCGTGCAGCGCATTGTCCCCGCACCATCGGGACAGTGATAAAGTTCAACCCGCAGCATGGGTGGGGCTTTATTCGGGACCGTAACAACCGCGGTGACGTTTTTGTGACCCGCAGAGACGTCGAGTCCCACCTGCCGGAAGGTCACAAAGGCCGTGACCTCTACGTCGGAGATGAGGTCACTTTCACCCGGCACAAGTGTGCCAAAGGACCTTACGCCCTCCACGTACACCGCTTGACGGAGGAGGAGTTGCGGTACGGAGAGGAGGAGCCAGAGGACCCGGACGGGTCTGAAGCAACACCATATCAAGAAAGAGCAGGAGGAAGACGCCGTTGAGTGCGGCCGAGAAGTGATGTAAATAGTTACCCAATCGGGGTATAAAGGAACTGAAACTGAAACTGGAACTGTTGCTGCTGCTAAAATAGTCCCCGTTGGGACCAGTGAACTGTTTACCCGTTAACCCCTTCATCCTACAGGCTGAGGACTGTGAGCAGCCATTCCCTTTCCTCTAACTGGCCGAGGACTGAGAGCGGCCAACTTCCAACTTCCCTGTATATAGTTGCGCGTCCTAAAGCGCCCCCTACCGGTTTTATAGAAAACCAGATTTTCTAAGAGACTGTCGCACTTTTCCCGGACACACGTTGCACAGTGTCCGGAGGAGGAACCAGAGACAAGAGAAGTCTACGAGAAAGTTTTATCTGATAAGATATGTTATATATATAATGTTTTATATGTTTTATTATGTTTATATGAAAAATTTTGTATGTTTTGGTGTTTTATGTCTTACAGCCCGAGGACGTGCTGTGATTTACCAGGGGGGAATGTAGCACCCTGAGGATTCGGCTGCTACAGGGGTATTGCACCTCAACCCAGAGGTGTGATATTCCACTCCCGGGTAAGGAAGGAGTGTGGAACTGAGCTCAGATAGACTGCATGCACTACATACATCCCATTCCAGAGGGGCAGGCCGACGGTACTCCCACTTAGAAATGTGCAGGTACAACCGAGCCTGTTCCTGGCTGGAGTGGGAGGGGGGTGGTACATCCCATGTAGTGTAGGGGCAGATAGGGGGAGCAGTCTGGGTAGTGATAGGAGCTCATTGGGTGCTGGTCACCTGAGCTCACACATAGAGAGATATATAAGGAGGGCACCAACTTAGATCAGGGTCAGTCAGCTGCAGAGGACAAGTCAGATGCAGAGAGCAGGAAACAGCAGCCCTGGAGAGAGAGAGAGGAGAAAGAAAGAGAAAGACCCAGAGGGGGAAGACTGAAGGGACCCAAGAACCCAAATTAGAGCACCGGGTGAGGAGTCAGCATCAGGGTACCGGAACCCAAGCTGGTGGGGGCAAAAACAATCCCCAGCCAGAGACCGGAGATCGTGGGCAGCGTTTGCCACGGTCACCCACCACATTCACCCCGAAGGCAAACCACATGAAGGGTCAGGGAACCCAGGGCCAAGGGTGTCCCAAAAGAAGGCCCGAGGGAGCTGGACCTAGGTGAATCCCTGGTGGGGACGGCTGAAGAAAGGACAGAGGGAGAGCTCAGGGCCACGCTCCGGACTTGTTTGGGGGTTGGCTGGATCCAGGACCTGGTGGACGCAGCACGGCTCGGGTGGTCACTAGCAGCTGGAGTGACCAGTACAACATCTGCAGTAAGTAAACACCCTTAACTGCACAACCCGAGTCTGTCTTCATTGCCGGCTGCACCGCACCACCACAACCCCCATCCTCTGCGCCTGTCCCCTCTGAGGCTATACCCCTCCCGTTGGGGGTTATTCCACCAAGCTGCGCATCCACGATCAGCCTCAGCGGACCCTGCTGCAGCGGCGGCCACAGTGACCGCATCACAACGGGTGGCGTAGTCGACACAAAAGAACTTTAGTAACATCTGTAAAGCTGCCACATAACACTGAGCTTGACGCCCTGGGCACGGGACCGGGTCACAGCCGCTCGGAGACTACAACCCCCCATCTGATCCGGTGCCGGGTATTCCCCTCAAAAAGGAATATGTCCCAGGGGGCGCGTCACTTGTACTGAGGAGATCTGGGATATCAGTGATTAGGTCCCATATTGTGCACTGTAAGGTCTGGAAAAGCTCCTTCTATCCGTCTCTGTAGCACCAGAGGAAGAACAGAGGGGAAAAGACAGGATTTTCTACATGTCGCGTTATGTAGATGTTCTGCAGATTTATCACAACCGTCCACAAGAAGAAACTGCCATCACAGAGCCGCCTTTAGCTGTTGGAAAAGTTTAAACTTAGTTTTGAATAGTTGCTATAGCCAACAAGGACTTTCTATTTATGCTGGGTCACATGATGCTGGTGCTGGGTGATGTCATGTGACGGAATGTTGTGGGTGATGATGTCACAGAGGGCGTTGTGATGTCACCCTTGGGGTATATAAGGGGGCTCCATCCACCTGGAGCTCATATCTCATTGGCCATATCTTGGTGCTGAGATACCCCCTGGAGACAATGAGGATCGCCATATTGTTTCTGTGCTGTACCCTGTTCTACCCTGTGAATTACCATAGGCTGCCGGTGAGTACCTGTCTATTATTACATATGGAGGACGTTTAGAATCAGCTGCGGCAGGGGAAGGGGATGGGGAGGGGGGTCCTGTAAGAATTTACCTGCGGGAATAAGAGGTTATGGCAGGGAAAGGAGCTTAGGAAGTGACAGTCAGAGGGGATATAAGTGTGGGGTGACCCCTCTGACTCCCACATTCCTGCCTTGTCCTTGTAGTGATTAATGACTTTGGTGTTGTCCCTTATATATCACTTTGCAGTCACCAGTGATCGCTCCGCACTGTGATCCTAAACTACAGTCTCATTTACCTTTTTGCAAACGCCCAGAAGGGGAGGAGTGACATCACACCCATGTGAGCAGATCCCGCCCACTTTTACTGCAGTCGTAATGCGAGCTAGCTGTATTCTGTTTTCATGGAAATATCAGCAGCTGCTCCCCCTAGTGTTTACAAGATGAAAACATCAAAAGAGTTAAAATATTTTTTTCAGATTTTATACCATTAAAACCTTTTTAAATATATATGTGTATTTATATATAAATATAAATACTTTACAATTTTACAATTGTAAAAAAATTGCTGACACTTTCCCTTTAAAAGATCTAAAGACGTTCTGCTTCATGTGCCATTGTGACCAATCACAGCACAGATTATATTTTTTAAACTTTTCTTGAAAAACTGAAGCTGCTCCGTGATTGGAAATCATGTGGAAGGGTTCTCTTTTAGACATTTAGTTAGGTCCAAAGTATCAGTGACATGATGGATAGAACTGTGCAATGATGTCACAGAGGGCTTTGTGATGTCACCCCTGGGTATATTAGAAGCCTCGGCCCATCTGCAGCTTGTATCTCATTGACCATACCTTGGTGCTGAGAGACCTCTGGAGATGATGAGTATCATCCTATCATTTCTGTGCTTTACGTTGCTCTACCCCCCACATTACAGTACACTGAGGGCGAGTATGTTCTCATCAATATGGAGGTCACAAGGATCAGCTAATGAGAATATCGCCTCTTGCAGGACTTCTCATACTGGACACGTGACCGTCCGTCATATGAAAGTCCAACTGTAAATAATATTCCATGGACCCTGGAGGTGAATCCCAAACTTCTTCCTGATCTTCTCAATGGGATATTTCTGAAAGTTGCTTGATAATGTATCCATCACTGTATAATAACAAGGGCTCTCTGTTTGACTGGATTGGGTATAAATATACAGGACTTTATTATGTTTTTTTTCTTTATTATAGGATGACCCACTACCCGTGGATCTCAGAAGAAGCACCTATCAAGCTTCCATCAATCTTCCTCTTTGGCTCTTCCGTGACGCAGTTTTTGTTGCGGTGATGACACTACTGACAATACTAGAGTATTTGGCCTTAAGTCTTGTCCTGAGCAAGTGGGCAATGTCTGAACCTGGTGAAACAATCAGAAAACTCCTGAGAACAAAACCATTCTGAAGGAACAAAGTGCTTGTAAGGAGCCGATTTGCATCCCTCAGATTCAGAAGCAAGACTCCAGGAGAACACCTGTCCTGCCCAATGGCAAATGTTCTACTCCATCCATGGCTCCTGCACCGCAGGATGCGAAAAAGGTTCCTAGTTGCAACTATAAAGTGGCGTTCAGTGATATTGTCTGGGTCAGAATGATCCCTCACAACAATATAGGAAGAAGAGCTCGAAGTTCAACGGAGCTTAAAGAGAGGTTACTGATTTTTCAGAGAAGCCAACAACCCAGAATTCCAGAGCCAAGAGCACCAGAACCTAGAACACCAGAACCTACCATGTCAGAACCTAGTATGTCAGAACCTAGAATGCCAGAGCCTGAAATGCCTACAACACCTCAACCCAAAATCAAGAGGAGAAGATGTTTCCTTAGATGTCTTAGAGGCGAGGAAGATTGAGAAGGCAACTGCTTGAACTTTCCCATTGCTCGTGTTTTCATCACAGGTTAGTCCTATACATGCTGTCTGATGGGCACCATCTTACTACATACAATGCAGCATTGCACCTGAAATCGCATGGATATTTTGTCACACACTTGCACTTTAGCACCTTATCATATGGCGCATATATCTATGAACGCTTTGCTAAGTATCACTGTCTAGTATGTGCTTCTGATGAACCTATTTTAGGAAAACGTGTCGAGGTTTGGCATACTATGTACTTGAGTTTGGCGTACTATGTGCTTGTTGGTAAATTCTATTGCCATCTATAATCTACTAGATATTATAATGTCTCTGGTGGGATGCCCCATGCCGAATTGTTGATAACTGACTATGAGCATTGTCCTCTATTTCTTATCTACTATGGTTACAGGTTGATGTGAAGAGAGCTGTGCCATTGGTAGCGATTTTTCTACTGATTTGTCAGTTATATTTATGTTAGTTTAGCAAATTTCTGCTTGTAGGGTCTAATGTTTTACCATAGTGTATGTTCTGTGAGCTAAATTGTCATACTTATGCACTAGATAGATTATAAATTGTGATGCTTATGTACAAGATAGATTATTAGTTTAATCGGTGATTTTTTAAATATTTTTTAGCATCAGGAGACTCAAGAATCGCATCTTACAGAAGACAAGAAGCCTAAATGCCGAAGGGTGATGACCTGTTGATGGCCCACAGCTGGAGGGTCATTACCTCTTGATGGCACAAAACTGGACAGAAGATAAAAACATTTGATGGCACACAGCCGGAGGGTGATGATCTATTGATGGCCATAGCCAGAGGGTCATTACCTGTTGATGGCACACAGCCGGAGGGTGATGACCTATTGATGACCATAGCAAGAGGGTCATTACCTGTTGATGGCACACAGCTGGAGGATGATGACCTATTGATGGCCATAGCCAGAGGGTCATTACCTGTTGATGGCACACAGCCGGACAGAGGATAATTACCTGTTGATGGCACACAGACGGATGGTCATTACCTGTTCATGGCGCACTGCCGGATGGTCATTACCTATTGATGGCACACAGCCGGAGGGTGATGACCAATTGATGGCCATAGCCAAAGGGTCATTACCTGTTGATGGTGCACTGCCGGATGGTCATTACCTGTTGATGGTGCACTGCCGGATGGTCATTACCTGTTGATGGCACACAGCCGGATGGTCATTACCTGTTCATGGCACACTGCCGAATGGTCATTACCTGTTGATGGAACACAGCCGGAGGGTGATGACCTATTGATGGCCATAGCCAGAGGGTCATTACCTGTTGATGGCGCACTGCCGGATGGTCATTACCTGTTGATTGCACACAGCTGGAGGGTGATGACCAGTTGATGTCGGACTGCCGGATGGTCATTACCTGTTGATGGCACACAGCCGGACAGAGGATCATTACCTGTTGATGGCACAAAGCCGGTCAGAGGATAAGATCTTTTGATTGCATACACCGGGTCCCTCCCTGATAACAGGGAACCCTGGGGAATACTCGTCATCTTGATCCCCCACTGACTAAATACTTGCTCCACCTCAGCCTACACCATCATGGAGGACACTTCCACCTGTGTCCACTGTAAGGTTCGACTTTCTTTTATCATTTCAGCAGATTAATAAACATCATAAAGCTGTAAAACTATCGAGTAATTTATTATAAATTATTATAAAGAAATATAAAGTATAATAGATAGCTATAGAGGGCACAGAAGACGACTAACTATAGTAAGCATGGTATCGCCTGATATATACTGTATATTCTAGATGGCGCTATTACACTAAATACATCACAACCTCCAGGGTGATATTACCGTACAATGTGAGATCACTAATAATGGCCACAGATTATGAGAAAATGACCAGCTCCATAGTCCTGGAGTTATTATAAATGTCTCTAGTGTGAGGCAGGGACTGGACGAGTGTTGGAGGGAGGTATATTCCCCCAGGACGTCCTTTATGTATCCATGCTGTAGAATCTGCCGTATACTTCTGTTCTAGCAGTCAGACATTTCACTCTGCAAATCACAGGCTCAACATTGTGTAAAACTACCACCGTATATAAGAGCACTCAGAATAAAAACTAGCGGCATGCCGTGCACTGCCCACGTCATGTGTACGGGATACAGGACCTGCAGGACCTGGTACGGCCATTATAGTTGATAGATTAATGATACCTGTGCAGATGAAGGGAAAAAAATATGTGCAACAACAGGAGGAGAAAGTCTCAAAATGTAATTTGAAGAGTATAATAGAGAAATGGGAAACTTCTGGAGATGCAGATAAGTGGTACCAGGGCGAAACATAAGTGCAGTCAGACAAGGGAAAAGTGCAAATGATCCAGCGTAAAGGTTTGTTTAGTAGAAAAAATATTAAAACTTAGCTTTTATTAGCCATATAAAACACTGCTCCACAAAGAATACAGCAAATGTGCAACTATCATAGCTTACAGACCTACACGTTTCAACAAATCATGTCTTAATTATGGCCCTACTACTAGAATGACAAAAAGGCATATATATATATATATATATATATATATATATATATATATATATCCACGTGCCTGTATGACCTCCCTACAACGCCTGGGCATGCTCCTGATGAGGTTGCGGATGGTCTCCTGTGGGATCTCCTCCCAGACCTGAACTAAAGCATCCGCCAACTCCTGGACAGTCTGTGGTGCAACGTGACGTTGGCGGATGGAGCGAGACATGATGTCCCAGATGTGCTCAATCGGATTCAGGTCTGGGGAACGGGCGGGCCAGTCCATAGCTTCAATGCCTCCATCTTGCAGGAACTGCTGACACACTCCAGCCACATGAGGTCTGCCATTGTCCAGCATTATGAGGAACCCAGGGCCAACCGCACCAGCATATGGTCTCACAAGGGGTCTGAGGATCTCATCTCGGTACCTAATGGAAGCCAGGCTACCTCTGGCGAGCACATGGAGGGCTGTGCGGCTCTCCAAAGAAATGCCACCCCACACCATTACTCACCCACTGCCAAACCGGTCATGCTGAAGGATGTCACTCTCCACGGCGTCTCCAGACTCTGTCACGTCTGTCACATGTGCTCAGTGTGAACCTGCTTTCATCTACGAAGAGCACAGGGCGCGAGTGGCAACTTTGCCAATCCTGGTGTTCTGTGGCAAATGCCAAGCGTCCTGCATGGTGTTGGGCTGTGAGCACAACCCCTATCTGTGGACGTCGGGCCCTCATACCACCCTCATGGAGTCGGTATCTAACCGTTTGTGCAGACACATGCACATTTGTGGCCAGCTGGAGGTCATTTTGCAGGGCTCTGGCAGTGCTCCTCCTGTTCCTCCTTTCACAAAGGCGGAGGTAGCGGTCCTGCTGCTGGGTTGTTGCCCTCCTACGGCCCCCTCCACATCTCCTGGTGTACTGGCCTGTCTCCTGGTAGCGCCTCCAGCCTCTGGACACAGCCAACCTTCTTGCCACAGCTCGCATTGATGTGCCATCCTGGATGAGCTGCACTATCTGAGCAACTTCTGTGGGTTGTAGAGTCTGTCTCATGCTACCACGAGTGTGAAAGCACAACCAACATTCAAAAGTGACCAAAACATCAGCCAGAAAGCATTGGTACTGAGATGTGGTCTGTGGTCCCCACCTGCAGAACCACTCCTTTATTGAGGTTGTCTTGATAATTGCCAATAATTTCCATCTATCCTCTATTCCATTTGCACATCAGCATGTGAAATTGATTGTCAATCAGTGTTGCTTCCTAAGTGGACAGTTTGATTTCACAGAAGTTTGATTTACTTGGAGTTATATTCTGTTGTTTTAAGTGTTCCCTTTATTTTTGGAGCAGTTTATATAGATACATACAGTGAGTACGGAAAGTATTCAGACTCCTTTAAATTTTTCACTCTTTGTTTCATTGCAGCCATTTGATAAATTCTAAAAAGTTCATTTTTTTCTCATTAAAGTACACTCGGCACCCCATCTTGACTGAAAAAAACAGCAATATAGAATTTTTTTGCAAATTTATTAAAAAAGAAAAACTGAAATATCACATGGTCATAAGTATTCAGATCCTTTGCTCAGACACTCATATTTAAGTCACATGCTGTCCATTTCCTTGTGATCCTCCTTGAGATGGTTCTACTCCTTCAATGGAGTCCAAATGTGTTTAATTAAACTGATAGGACTTGATTTGGAAAGGCACACACCTGTCTATATAAGACCCCACAGCTCACACTACATGTCAGACCAAATGAGAATCATGAGCTCAAACGAACTGCCCAAGGAGCTCAGAGACCGAATTGTGGCAAGGCACAGATCTAGCCAAGGTTATAAAAGAATTTCTGCATTACCCAAGGTTCATAAGAGCACAGTGGCCTCCATAATCCTTAAATGGAAGAAGTTTGGGACCACCAGAAGTCTTCCTAGACCTGGCCGTCCAGCCAAACTGAGCAATCGTGGGAGAAGAGCCTTGGTGAGAGAGGTAAAGAAGAACCCCAAGATCACTGTGGCTGAGCTCCAGAGATGCAGTAGGGAGATGGGAGAAAGTTCCACATAGTCAACTATCACTGCAGCCCTTCCCCAGTTGGGCCTTTATGGCAGAGTGGCCAGATGGAAGCCTCTCCTCATATGAAAGCCCGCATAGAGTTTGCTCAAAAACACATGAAGGACTCCCAGACTATGAGAAATAAGATTCTCTGGTCTGATGAGACGAAGATAGAACTTTTTGGTGATAATTCTAAGTGGTATGTGTGGAGAAAACCAGGCACTGCTCATCACCTGCCTAATACAATCCCAACAGTGAAACATGGTGGTGGCAGTTGTTAGAACCCTCCTGTTAGTTTTTTCTATTTTGTGGTCATGTGACCTTCTGCCTATTTATTCCAGCTCCGCCCTTCAGGCTTTGCTGGACTTCAGTGTTACTTTGACTCTTAATCTAGCCAGGTGCTTTGTACCTACTGTATCTCTCTAGTTTGTTTGGTCCTTGGACCAATAAGTACTTTTGTCTGTTTGTCTTCTTCTGCTACTACTTCTGCCAGGAGGTGTCCAGTTTTGTCCCAGTCCTTAGTTCTTTTAGGGACCCCTCCCTTTAATCTATAGGTCTGTGTTCAGATTAGCCGCGGACATAGGCGGGTCTGTTTGCAAGGAACAGGTTGCCCGCTGCATCGTAAGGAATCAGCTTAGTCCTATTGTATGGACAGATTTCCTCTCTTTCCTTAGTTCTTGTAGCAGATCATAACAGCAGTATCATGCTATGGGTGTGTTTTTCAGCTGCAGGGACAGGACGACTGGTTGCAATTGAAGGAAACATGAATGCGGCCAAGTACAGAGATATCCTGGATGAAAACCTCTTCCAGAGTGCTCTGCACCTCAGACTTGGCCAAAGGTTCACCTTCCAACAAGACAATGACCCTAAGCACACAGCTAAAATAACAAAGGAGTGGCTTCAGAACAACTATGTGACCATTCTTGACTGGCCCAGCCAGAGCCCTGACCTAAACCCAATTGAGCATCTTTGGAGAGACCTGAAAATGGCTGTCCACCAACGTTTCCCATTCATCCTGACGGAACTGGAGAGGATCTGCAAGGAAGAATGGCAGAGGATCCCAAAATGCTGGTGTGAAAAACTTGTTGCATCATTTCCAAGAAGACTCATGGCTGTACTAGCCCAAAAGGGTGCTTCTACTCAATACTGAGCAAAGGGTCTGAATACTTATGCCCGTGTGATATTTCAGTTTTTCTTTTTTATTAAATTTTGCAAAAATTTCTTCATTTCTGTTTTCTTTCAGACAAGATGGGGTGCAGAGTGGACTTTAATGAGAAAAAAATGAACTTTTTAGAATTTACCAAATGGCTGCAATGAAACAAAGAATGAAAAATGTAAAGGGGTCTGAATACTTTCCGTACCCAGTGTACATGCATGGAAATAAATGCAGAATTATATTTCTTAATACTGCAGTATCAGATCCTGTCTTGAATTTAACCCCTGTGGTATCCAATGTGAAAATCCACAGGGACTCCCCTGATGAATTACAATTGAGGAAATCATGAATTTTATATTCTCTATCATTACTTAAGGACATAAAACTATCTGTTTTAACCGCATGTAGACACGCTTTGCACCGATTGGCTCCACATCTGAAGAAACCTTTTGTGCTGAGCCAATTTGGTTGTACAGTATTAGTCTCACTCAGGGGTGGATTAAGAGTAGCAAGGGCCCCCTCCACACACCTGATTTATCACGTGACATGTCACATGATCCCCGTGATAGATCATGTGATAGTTCACGGGAAATTAATTTGGCATAATATTAATTGTGCTGCCCCATCTGAGAGCAGCACAATATTGGGGCAGATACCCTGATTCCAGCGATGTGTCACTTTTTCAGCTGCTTGTTGTCATTTTGAGAAAATCACCGTTTTATCTGCTGCAGATCTAGCAGCTCTCTGAATGCTGCGCTCTGTATAGCCCCGCCCACACCACTGATTGGCAGCTTTCTGCCCATGCTCAGTGTACACAGAAATCTACTGATCAGTGATGGGGGTGGGGTCCTACAGAACTTACTAGTCATCTAGTAATAATTACCTTCTGACAAATCAATGATTTTATCAAAACAACACTAAGCAGCCCAGTAAGTGACACATTACTGGAATCAGTGCCTCTAACCCTACATTATGCTGCTCTCAGATTAGGTGGCAAAAACCTGATGACAGATTCCCTTTAAAGGAGCTGTAAACACAAAAAAAGTTTGTATTAAAAAATACAAGCCATTTGTTAAATTAACTTTTTTTCATTGTTAATTCACATTAGACTGTATCTTCAACACTTTTGTCAGCAGGTCTTATTACAGACTCTGAATAGGGCAGCTCTCTCCCTCTCCCTCAGCAGAAAGTCACAGCATGGTTAAAAAACGGGATCTTTTATGATTTTCTCATAATAAATAAAAAAGGACATGCAAGTCCTCCAAACTATTTTCCGTTTCTGTATAGGGGAGGTCCTAAATCTTTCTTGTTCTTTAGTTGATCACATGTCAAAAAGGCAAAGCATTTACTATGAACTCGCCTAAAAAAATATACACTTGGAGAGTAATATCATCATTTGCATGTAAATATTCCTTGACTCTAAGGGCTCGCTCACACTGTCGTATAACACGGCCGAATGCTATGTGATGTTTTATTGGATAGGACTCGGCCCTATGTTATACTATGGGACAGTGCAGATCTGCGATTATTGGCATGAGAAAATAATCTCATTCGATATTCGGACCATGTGCACCCATACAAGTCTACGGGTGCACGTAAAACATTGGACTGCACTCGGATGTCATCCAAGTGCAGTCCGATGAACACTCACAGAGACTATGGAGAAGATGGAGAAATTAAGTTCTCCATCTTCTCCATATCTGTGCTGCGAGAGAATCGGATCACACTCAGTTGAAGCTCTGACAGAGTTTGAGCCGAGCGTCATTAGCATAATTGGCCCTATTCTCTTGCATGAGAGAATATATGGCTTAGTGAGTGGACCCTAAAACTGAATAGTAGTGACGGACAGGAACCTCACAAGCGGGATCCATGTAGCTCTCAGATGTCATGTAGGTAGGGCTTCATTCCATGGGGTAGGGCTTAATTTCAAGGTATATAAAAAAAATGGACTTCAAATAAAAATTAAATGAACACAAAAAGCACTAATTGAATTATTTTTTTCATATTTATGTTTGCAGCCCCTTTAAAAACCCTTTGAGGACCAAGACACATATATGTCCCATAGTTTTAAACTGGAAAAAAATTTGATTGAATAAAATGTAAGGTCCTCGAAGGTTTAAGTAGGTCATAAATTCATATGAATACTTGCTCATACAATTGCACATGCCAAAAGATGAAGAAGAGCAGAATCAAAAATATGACATTAAGTGGAGCACTTACAGGTATTCAAGGTGAAAGAGACCAGCAAAGGCATCGTCTCGAATGACAGTAAATGAGTTAGAATTCAGCAAGCTGAAAATGAAGACAGCAGGTTAGAAGTGAACCAGACTTTATGGTGCTCAGAATTAGTCAAGCAGAATTTATTGATTGCTCTTGCAAAGCACTGAGACTCCCGCTGTGTATAGATGGCGCCGTGCGGCCTCCCGCTGTGTATAGATGGCGCCGTGTGGCCTCC
>NW_027362891.1:3845000-3912500 GCF_046119375.1 Phyllobates terribilis
TGGGATTGTATTGGGCAGGTGATGAGCAGTGCCTGGTTTTCTCCACACATACCGCTTAGAATTATCATCAAAAAATTCTATCTTCGTCTCATCAGACCAGAGAATTTTATTTTTCATAGTCTGGGAGTCCTTCATGTGTTTTTGAGCAAACTCTATGCGGGCTTTCATATGTCTTGCACTGAGGAGAGACTTCCATTGGGCCACTCTGCCATAAAGGCCCGACTGGTGGAGAGCTGCAGTGATAGTTGACTTTGTGGAACTTTCTCCTATCTCCCTACTGCATCTCTGGAGCTCAGCCACAGTGATTTTGGGGTTCTTCTTTACCTCTCTCACCAAGGCTATTCTCCCACAATTGCTCAGTTTGGCTGGACAGCCAGGTCTAGGAAAACTTCTAGTGGTCCCAAACTTCTTCCATTTAAGGATTATGGAGGCCACTGTGCTCTTAGGACCCTTGAGTAATGCATAAATTCTTTTGTAACCTTGGCCAGATCTGTGCCTTGCCACAATTCTGTCTCTGAGCTCCTTGGGCAGTTCCTTTGAGCTCATGATTCTCATTTGGTCTGACATGCACTGTGAGCTTTGAGGTCTTATATAGACAGGTGTGTGCCTTTCCAAATCAAGTCCTATCAGTTTAATTAAACACAGCTGGACTCCAATGAAGGAGTAGAACCATCTCAAGGAGGATCACAAGGAAATGGACAGCATGTGACTTAAATATGAGTGTCTGAGCAAAGGGTCTGAATACTTATGACCATGTGATATTTCAGTTTTTGTTTTCTAAATAAATTTGCAAAAAATTTCTACATTTCTGTTTTAATCACACGCTGATGACCTATCTTATGAAAAGAGTCAAGTCCCAGACAACTGTCTTTTACTCTTTACTGCCATCTTCCCCATGTTTAGGGTGGATAGTGTAGGGCGCCCATTGTTCATACCCAGAATCTATGCCTGTTCCATGTGCAGGAGGTGTGAGTTGTATATATTACACAAAGGTCAACATTGGAGATGAACTCCAATCCTGACCGTTTTAACCCCTGTGATCAATAGTGACTTTATTAGTCAATAAAGACTCATTCAGACGTCCGTGGTAATCAGTCCATGCACAGACTTTCCCGACCCTAACGTGACTGCTTTATATATTTCTATGAAGCTGTAGACACTCCTGACCCGAGGGCATGTCATTCTGTACGGGGAGTTTGGGAGGAGCGTCAATGTTACTTTGTAACCGCACAGATTTATGTGTCATTTATGTCCATTTTATAGTATTGGGGTAATTCACCTGGGGGATCTAATAAATTCCAAATCATCAAATATTCTGAATTATTACATGTCCGTCATAAAGTATACAAACCTCCCTTGGATTGGTATATAGAGCCCAAAAACAAGCTGCTAATTCAAAATGTTATCAGGGTAATTTCCTAATTTTCTGCTCAGTTTCTTGCTTCTGATCTTGTAAAATTCCCCATTCCATTGCTGATCTGTGCCAGATTATCTGGTTCATTAACCCTCGACTGGTGAGGTGGGGTTTATGTCACGCAACTGGTGAGGTGGGGTTTCCTATACCCCAGTGTTTAGAAATCTCTTATTTTTACAGAAAATGCGAAGATCACGTTTGTTTTAATCGTTTTCTTATTGGCGATTGATTGCATATGAGTGTAACAAATTTTTGACACCCACAAATGGATGGAAGCTAGTGAGACACGTATCCTCATACCAGCATTTTTCAATGAATGGCAGCCGAACAAAAATTCCCTGGGGTGTGGCGACCCCCACCTCACCAGTTGAGGGTTAAAGGGATTTTCCTTTAACCCGTTGGTGCAGCTGTTTTTTTTTTGTAACTGTGCACTAGTCACCTTCCTTGGGTCCAGCACAGGGTCTCTGCCACTGCTCCCAGTGTCTGTTACTGTCCTTTGGCCTCACGTCGACAGCGCTGCAACCAATAACTGAGATCAGCAGCTTTGCCCGAGTTAACGGCACTACTTGCTCAGAGTCACTGAACTCACTGACTGGCTGCAGCGCTGTCAATGTGACAAATAGCTGACACTCTGCATTAGACCCAGAGAGGGTGAGTAAAGTATTGCTTTAAAAAAGAAAAGAAAATTGTATTAAAAAAACTGTAGTGTAATTCTTTAGCATCTTCTATAAGTGCAGCATAAATGACTCTAATGCTATGTCCGTAAAGGACAGCGGCCCAATCTAATCTATACACACCAGCACACACACAACACAAGGGAGTTTACAAAAATATTCTAATTGCACATTACGGAATAAACTACTTTACATACGTACTTTGTACTGATATAGTCACAATTAGGGTAATATTGCTTGACAACATATTTTAAAATATCTTAAAACAAAAATCAATTTCTGCATATAAATTACAGCCAAAATATGCAACACAAAATAAAAAAATAGATCATGATTTTATTATACTCGTCACAAAAATAAGCAATGATGGCATCAATAAATAAACCATAAATAATATATATAAAAAAAACACACAAAACCCTTTGCAATCAAGGAGAACTCCCAAAAGACCTGCGGCACCACCGTTGGGGTTTGCTCACACACAGCGCTTGTGCAGAATTTTTTTTTTAAATCTTTGTACCATAAATAGCCACAAAATCTCATTCCCATGTTGCATATTTGTTTATTGCCCCACGGTGCGTTCTCAATTCAGGAAGAAGCATGCACCTTTTCATGAACCGTGAGCCTCTGTCTGACTCCAGCACACCTCCTCATCAAGACCAATGTGAACAGCGCCGCTCTTGATGACTCTGGCCCCATCTCTTTTAGGATCATGTTGAGACTGGACAAAAGTAAGAGCTGCTCTATTTTTTGCCCTCATTCATTTCGAGGATTAGTGTCCCTTTAAGAGGCTTTCCCTTTCATTGTTTTTGGGAGTTCTACTTTTAAAAGGGTTGTCCTGGATTAGAAAATGAAAACTCTATTCCCCACCTTCCCCCGCAGACACGGCCCCATGTCTGTTACTGCGGCTCAGCCCCTACATCGCTGGGCTCCCACCCCAGGCACAGATCATGGGAAGAAGACGCTGCTTCTGACTATCACGGACCTCACTTATAAGCTGCATCTTCAGAAGATTTTGGAATCTGCAGTTGGGAGGGACGGTCATTTTATGATGATCTTCCTATTACATCTAGTAGCTTTGTTCTTGTATTGTAGCACTACAAGCGCTTGTAAACTCGTCTAGAAAACCAATATGATATTGGTCACAATGAGCAGACAAGTCAAGAAGTGAGAACGATTATTCTGGTAAGATTATCCATGCAATTTACAAAAAAAACTAATAGCAGCTTCAATGAGCATTCAAGATGGCAGCCGTCCGCTATGCAGCAGGCAGACACGTAAAGGATGGCGGGGGGATACTACACAACATTGACTCTTACCATATTAGTACTAGCCCAGTAATGTGACGCTGAGACCCCACATGTAACTACCTTGCAGCACGAATATAAAAGGATCAGTACGTTTTCTGAAAACCAGTGTCGGAAGCACTTAGAGAGAACCCTATGGCTCTTAGCCCCCAGATAACATGCAAGGATTCAAGTACGCGGGACCCCGCTAATCCGCTGATGGGCCGGATATCTGCAACGTACAGAGCTGGAATTCCTACAGAAATACAAAAGTGACCAGTAAATTCTGGACTATAAATTCTTATTATCTGCTTTATTTGTATCTTATTTTTCCACCCCAATGTATTCTCAAAAAAGTGATGGGAAATGCAATGTGTAGGGCCATCCTATAGGGACCACAGCTGATTTTTCAATTTCTTTGGGGTTACTGCTCTACCTCGCTTATATAAGTCAATAAGAAAGTCTCTCCCCACTATATTCTGGAGACCTACATAAAAGTGCCAAAGCTTTTTGTTTTTTTTTCTTTATTTCCTCCAATATTGTATTCATACAGGAATGCTTCCATTAAAGTTTGCAACATACTGTACTTTTTGGCATCTGTTTGAAGGATGGACCTATTTTGAAGTTCTGAAAAGTCTAATAGATCTGTACCGATACCGATTAATAATTAAAGGGGTTGTCCCGGACTTTAACATTGATGGCCTTTCTTTAAAGAGGTGGTCTACTACATTGTATAATGACCCCATCGATTTACACATGTTAACTAAATAAATGTTTTTGTAAATACCTCCTGCTTCCATATGTACCTGTGGGTGGCGCTATTGCTGACTGCTCAGTCTGCATCACGTGACCCCGGCTGCAGGTATTTGAAAGGTGTAATTTGATGGGGGCATTATACAATGTAGTGACCACCTCTTTAAGATAAGGCATCAATGTTTGATCAATTGGGGTGCTCATTAGCGGAGCTGCACTGCGGAGCTCTGTGGAGGGAATAGTGGCTGCGGCTGCGTACTACACATCTGCCCCCTAATGATTTGAATGGGTGGCCGATATGTAGTACTCCGTCAACAGAGCTCGGCACCTGAGCATTTCTGGTCACCGTTGACACAGGAACAGCTACAGCACGCACTATCAATCAGACATTGATGATCAAGTATAGGCCTTCAATAAAGTCTTGGACAGCCCCTTTAAAGTCTCCAAATGAGATTCTGAAGTTTTGTTTCATTGGCAGTCTATGTGGAAACAGTATAAAGTTACAGATCGGACCGATGGTATACCATAGCACAAAACATTAGTCTTTAAGGGATTATTCAGCCATAGACATTGGGTCATGGTTTTAATCATGTGACGAAAATCACATTGTTTTACTGTAAATTGCTGTGGTCACAGGCCAAACAGTTTATGCTTGCGTCCTTTTTTTCGAACTTTTCTCGGCCAGGTGGCAAGAACCTTACATGTGATAGTCATGCCTAACATAACTAGGAGGTAGGGAATTAATACCCAATGTCAGATCCTGGATGACCACCATTAGTCTACCAGCAACTTACACAGAAGCAAAGCACATTCAGATCTATCACACAGTGGACCTAAACCCGAAAACCATGTAAGTGTCCATATTTCCAGTACAGGGCACCTTTGTCAATGACAAACCTTAAATATACAAATATATTGGGACAGGATTCATGCTCCACGGACATGTGGTTTGAAATCATGAAAGGAAACAAAATGCATTATAAGGTTGGCTCTTAAAAAAAGATAACTGTTTCTGAATATTCCCGGAGGCTGCAGACACGCACTTAAGGCGTAGAGCCAATAAACGATGAACGAGCGCTCATAGGAATCATTTCAACATACGATTATTGGCCCATCTAACCAGGACCACAATCGGCAGACAAACTAGGAAAGCACCGTTTCATTGGGTGCGATACATTTTATGCATTCATTAAAATTCTTAACGGCAGCACATTACTCAGTGTAAACAGGAGACGTGCTGCTGATAACAGGATACCAGATTATTAGCGATCATTGTGTCCCCGTCATTGTTTCGTCAACCTGTGTATGCACTTTTCCAATTGTCAGTCGTTCAATTGCCTGGATCAGACCGACTATATAGGACATTAGTATCTGGTCTCCGCTGCACAAACTACCACTGATACATGTGAACAAAGTCGATATGTTTTTTTTTCCCCCAGTATATCCCTCCCAGCTTACATCACTCCCTATAAATAAATAGAAGCACTAATATAATAGCAAGTGGTTAATAAGACCTCTAAGCAGTCAGGAACACTGCTTCATCTGAATCGGGATCCTTCCCACTGTCCTCGCTGGGTAACGAGTCTCCACCACTCGGAGACCGGCAGCTCAAGTCCTCCACCCCAGATTCCTGGTCACTGTTAGCCGACAGGTCGGGGTCCGAGCTCTTCAAATGGTCCTGGGTTGGGATCAGGGCCGAGTCCTCCTCACCTTGGGATGAACTACGAGAGGGAAACAGCTTCAGGTTGGTGCTGTAATCTTGGGGCGTATTAGCCGGAGAGTGTTTGGTGATGCATATCTGGAAGTTGTGGATTTTTGGCTGGTCATTGAGATTCTTGTAGGTTTCATTTGACTCTCGAGTTTCCAGTTTTGTTAATCTCTAAAGGAAAAATTGTTAGACAAGAGCAAAAGTTACATTGGGTTAGGGCATGTTAATGTAACCTCTACATGCAAGTCGATCAGCAGTGGTTTAATGGTCTGTTTAGTAAGGCCGGCCGCACTTATGTTATCGTCAGCACATTTCTCGTTTACACAGGACAATGTGCTGCTAATGATAATTTTTAAACGTGCTCAAAAATTATCACACCAATGAATGCTTTGCCCCTCCATTGGATGTTTGATGGCCTGTTTAGGCAGCCAACAGTTGGGAATGAGGGAACGCTCCCTAACCCAATTATTGGCCTGCCTAAATGAACCTTTACTTGAAAACTTTATACCAATGAACAAACTTCTCTGGTGCCATAAGAAAGCCATAACGCCACAGTGCTCAGGCATTACTGACATTGAAAAGACACAAGGTAGAGACCCTGGTTACAGTGATGTGTCACTTAATGGTCTGATTGCTGTAGTTTTTATAAAATCACTATTTTATCAGCAAGCAGATTATCATTGGGGACTAGTAAACCTGCTGCCAGGTAGTCCTACATATTCATAAGCTCTGTACAACCCCGCCCCCATCACTGATTGGCAGCTTTCTGCAAATCTAGTATACACAAAGTGGCCAATCAGTGGTGTGGGCAGAGTTATACAGAGCTCAGCAGTCAGAGAACTGCCAATCAGTGATGTGGGCGGGGTCTGCTGCAGATAACACAGTAATTTTATCAAAATGACAGCAGGTAGCCCAGTAAGTGACAGATTGTTGGAATCAGGGCCTCTGCCCCTATATTGCGCTGCACTCAGATGGGTAGCAAAAACCTGGTAACAGATTCCCTTTAATGGTGCTCTCTTCCAGTTATTGTGTTGGAGAACACCAAAGACGTAGGGCATCGGCTAAAAATGATTGCCTCTTTTTTGTCTTGTGCAGGGTTTTTATATATAATCATTTAAAATTGTTTCTCAGTCACCATTAAAAGCTGAATTGGTTTACACTGAAACCTAAGCGGAGGTATAAACATCAAAAACATATAGGCCAGGAAGCTGGATTTTCAGTATTTCTACCACACCTTCTCCATGAACTCCATTTCCTCCTCCAGCTGCTGCGTCTCTTCTTTTACTGCCTGTAGAAAATCAGTGACTGACTGGCGAGGGTGCATTCCTTTCTCAAATCGGTTATAGAGGCCCCTCCAAAACCTTCCATGGTGAAAAATAAGTTTGAAGAGTTAGTATATGCACAAGTACAGAAGATTATCATCGAGCAATTCTCATGATATATGTTCTTAAGACGTGCTAGCTCATGGTACACACATGAAGGGCTAGCTCACAATGCTGGATATTCTCCCATGCCAGAGAATTGGGCCGATTATACTAATGACACTCTGCTTTAACTCTGAGTGTGATCCAATTTTCTCGCATGGAAGAATTGCAGCACAGGTGTGGAGAAGATGGAGGACTTAATTTTTCCATCTTCTCCATTGTCTCTGTGCACGTACATCAGACTGCACTCGGATAACATAGTATATTATTGGTCCGAGTGCTATCCGATAAAACATCACATAGCACTAGCACTCGGCCGTGTTACGTGGCAATGTGAGTGAGTCCTAATGAGTCCCTCAGTGGCTGATCTATGGCTGGTGACTTCAGATTAGTGAAAATATGTGGTGGCAAGTTGGGCCTCATTACTCGGACAGCACACTGACACATCCTATCCTTACACTATTCACATGTCCGTTCTGTTATTTTGCTGACTGATGGTCTGTATATAAACAGAGACATCCCCTACATTGACCTTATTTGCGGACATCCAAGTTGCATCCTACTGCTATTCTTCATTTTCACTGACTGGGTACTTGAAGAAGCTTGGGAAACCTCTGTCACGTTGTTTTTGCATATGGCAAAACCATTGATAAAAACGGACATGTGGACTAAATATGCCCGAAAATTGGATCTAACACACTTGCAAAATTGGTCTGTTTTGTACAGGCAAACAAAAAAAAAACAGCTTTTGCCTGGATTCACACGTGTGTTTTGCGGTCTGAGTATGCTTCAATGCAAAGAGTGGCTTCAGGTCTCCTGACCCAAACTCGACTTTATATTATGCGTTTATATAGAAAGTTCCCGATCAGGGACATCCGCATGCCCTATTAAAGGGGTTGTACCAAGTATATAAGTAATCCCCTATCAACGGGATTTAGGAATTGATCGCTAGGGGTCAGTTCCACAGAGAATGAATGGAGTAGAGATGTACATGCTCCCCCTCTGCTCTGTTCAAAGCTTGCTCTACAGAACCTCCTGGGGATTGTTGGGGGTCCCAGCGGTCTGACCCCCAAAGATCAATACTTTATCGCAGTCTAAATATGTGCAAAATGAATCACCGTGTCACAAGCTGTCATAGATGTCAGTAAATCTGTCTAAAGTGAATTGATTTGTGCCAGGCAGAAGATAGAACTGACGAGTGAGCTCTGACGCAACCCCTAAATGTAGACCATGGTTACAAGTGGGAAGAGTGTTGGGCCTTGGATTTCACCACTGAAGGACACATTGGGCTCATGATACGTCACCCCGCTTCTTTCACCTGTAAAGTTAGGGTTGATGTTTCTATATATGAATGATAAGTATATGGTGTGTTAGAGTTCTGCTGCTTTATTCAGTGCAGAGGAGGAATCAGAATAACCTCTTACCTGAAGTGGCATGGAGTGGTGTGTGGTCTCAGAGTTCCTTGGGTCTGACTGTGATCTGCTCTGTACAGAGGGTTCATGTAATCCAACCGCTGCTTCCACAGGTAAGACCAGAGGGAGTAGGTCCTCTCCTGAATTCTGGAAGATGATGATTGCATCACTGATATATTGAGATTATGAGAGCTGCAAGTATACCCGTCACCACTGCAACCTGCACTAACACTAAGGGCTCATTCAGACGGACATTTTTTGTGTACGAGTCCTATTTGTGTTATTTCCAGATACGACTTGTACCTAGAAGAGTGAATGGGGCCATTCACATATCTGTGATTGTTTGAGAGACGGAAAATCGTGGCAAAATGTACGATAGTACGATAGTTATCTGAGTGTCAGGTCAAAATTAACAATGCACATCCATGGGTCAGTGAAAAAAAAAAAATCGGCCAACAATTAATTGCCATCTGAGCGCTGTCCAGTTTTCCAGGTCTGTTTGATGGAAAAAGATGAAGAAACTGAAGCTCAGGCCAAACTCTAATGATAAAAACTGACACTGACCAAACTGGTGAAACTGTGCCTGATTCTCTTATATGAATGAGCCACAAGTTCTATAGCTTTCAGTGTTTCTTTGCATAGTAGCTGTGTAGCTTCATAGTCAAAATTGGAAAATCCGTTTCCAAAAAGTAGATGGAAAGATGCACTGAACTGCTTGGCCCCACCACGGTGCACCGAGCGCCTGTACTTGATTTGAACAGTCCTTCTGTACTGACAGTCCCTTTACAGCAGTGTTCCCCAACTCCAGTCCTCAGGACCCACCAACAGATCATGTTTTCAGGATTTCCTTAGTATTGCACAGCTGATGGAATTATTGCCTGTGCAGGTGATGCAATTATCAGCTGTGCAATACTAAGGAAATCCTGAAAACATGGCCTGTTGGTGGGTCCTGAGGACTGGAGTTGAGAACCACTGCTGTAAAGGGTTAGGAGATAACTTTCTGAATGCAGGAGGTCTGACCGATGGGACTTTTAGCGATGCTGAGAATGGGGCTCTTCAGTGATCAGCAGAAGGCCTCATTCACATGTACAGGTTTAAACAGGTATGTGAAAAAATGGTATCAGTGTGTCCATTTTTACCATCATTGTGTTATCAGTGTTTAAAGTTTCTCCTATGCTTTGTAATGTTAAAGAAGTTGTCCAGTACTTTATATTACTCCCCCCCCAATGTATCCCCCCGGGGCCCCTAAGACTTTGCTGATAATGCCTGTGAGCTTCGCTATCGGTGGCCGCTCACAGGCATCACGTGACCCCACGCTGATGTCACGACAAGTGAGGCGTGACTCAGCGCTGGGGTCCCTACGGTGGCTGCTGGGTTGTGGGCAGGGTTACACCTCCTCCCCATGCGTCACTCCCAGCATCTACCGCGCTTTCCCAATGAATGGGGAGAGGCAGAGCGTGCGGTGGATGCCGGGTGTGATGTGGGGGGGGTAACCCCGCCCACAGTCTGGCATCCACCTGGAACGTGGAAGACAGAGACCCCCGGCTGCTGCCAGCGACATCGGCGGGGGTCACGTGATGCCTGTGAGCGGCCAGTGATAGCGCCACTCACAGGCATTATCTGCAACGGTAGGTAATTACAAAAATCCTTAGGGGTCTCGGGGAGACACATTGGGGGGAGGGGTAATATAAAGTACTGGACAACCCCTTTAATCTCGGACAGCACCATGATGCCATCCGTGGGCTGTCTATGTTCTTCATGGACCCATAGACTTGTATAGGTCTTTTTCATCTGTGATATTGGAAGAAAAAACAGACATGTCTCCGTGAGTTTTGCACAGACACATAGTCCATGAAAATCCACAGGCATGTGAATAGCATTAGCATTAACACGTACATGTGGATACGGATGTCTGAATGAGGCCTCAATGAGAGCTTGATATTTTAAGAATATCTCTTTAAAGCCATGATCCTCTAGTTACAAGGATGTATCTCATGTCCTTGGCTACTGACCTGCAGGTTAGGACATTTTGTGACTGGGAAAGAAGATCTACAAGATTTCAACATTACTCAGGACAGAGAATATCTTCAAGAAGTATCTTCTAGTGGACCATTGGTTACATCAGGAACTGTGCAATTCTTAAATCCATGTACCCATCTTATTTTATTATTGGCATTTTGATTTCACCATTCTTATGTTTCTCTGTACAGTGGCACTGCCAGCGATGCCAGCGACCCAGATGGGCAGGAAAAAACTGAAATGGTTTAGGTTCACATACCCATTCAGTCTCCGGATATGTGGGAGTCCCTAAGGTCTGACACCCCCACCAATCCTGAAGTGATGGCATATCTTACCAATATGCCATCACTTTATACATTTTTCTCCTGCACAGTTATTGAAAATTTTTTGCCAAGGTTCAACCTTCACAGTTTATAAGTGATTGCTGTTATCCAGACTGTGGGGCACCGTGTGATCAGATCAGCATCAGGGACACGTCAACCATCCATATTCTATTTCTGTTACAAGCCTATAGTGACCATACACAGAGCACATATTCTCTCACATCAGTTCCTTCCTCTCCTTCTCGCAGTTGCACAGAAAGTTTCCATACTGACAGGAGTATATATGGTGTTGTATGTGGACCAAGAATCTCTCATTAAATTCAAACGCACAGGGAAACTGCTCCATGAGCTGCCAGACACATTCCAGGAACTGGTCTATCACTGGGGACACCTCCTTGGGATCCCCATCTAAATTTCCATACCTTAAAAAAAAAAAAAAAAAAAAAATATGCTGAAGCAATGCAATTGGGGTATATGCATGCAACATCTTTTTCAGGTGGACTGCACTCCCAAAACCGCCTGAGACTGGGAATGGCACAGAAAAACTACAGTAAGTATATTATATTAGAATGTATGGTGTTTTTTTTTTGTCTCTTTTGCTGAGAGGAGGAGAGCTGATGGAAGATTTGGAAAGTGACACAGCTAAACTCAGCTGTGCTGACCCTAGCCCCACACTGACTGCTGGGCCCATATCTGAAATGTGTTGATTGATGGGATTTGAATACAGTTGATATTCTAATCATGCAGGAGGTTAGACCAGGAGATCCGGGCTTTCATTATAACCCACACACTGAGAAACCTGCTGTAAGATATGGTGTGGAGGTGTTCTTTTTCTAGCATCTTGCTGCCTGTTTATAATTGGACAACATCGTACAAGGAGAAGTACATGCCCCACAGTGAAAGCTCTCTGATAACACCCACTTGGATGTAACGAAAATTAACTCATTAGGTGACAAATACTTTGATTGTTAATATCCCTGCAACAGAGATGCAAAATAAAAAAAGAACTAACAATTATTTTTTTTTCTGCTCTGAAGCTACAACGTGTTTTCAGTTCAACATGAAAAATTTGGTGAAAGGCCCTCTGTAAATAAGTGACTCTGTTTGACTTTTCCAACATATGTGCAGTGACCAGGGTTACCTGTGATTAAATTTGTGTCCAAATGAAATCCAGTCTTTTTCAATTAACACCTAATAGTAATTGGGAAAAATAAAAGTTACACTATGCAAAAAATATCAACTCCGTAAATCTCCACCAGTACATAGAGTATATGAAATGAAACCTCTTACCATAAATACTCTGATGGTTCGGTAATAGGGGTCAAGTAACAGACTGGATACAGAGCAGACCTGAGCGGTGCGGTCCCATCCATCAGAACAATGAACGAGCACGCTGGCGCCCTCTTCTGACACGGCCTAAATGTGCAAATTAAATGTAAAATATTACACATTTATATAATTACAAATCTCGTTTATTCTCAGCACTAAAAGGATCATTTTTGTACAGTCCGTGCCTAGAATAGTACAAATCAGACAAGCAGCACTAGAATATGAACAGATACAACACATCTTACCTTTACAATGAAGATACCAGCATCTAGGATTGTTTTCACGTGTTTTAACCAGCCAGAGGATTCAAGACCCCAAAGAAATTCACCCATAGAAGGAGATCGGAGCTCACAAACTGCAATCATGAACAGAACAATAAGCTCACTATAGCAACAGATTCTGTATGTGAAGTATTTCTGCTCCAAGACTTGAGATAGAGAATATATATATATATATATATATATATATATATATACAGTCATGGCCAAAAGTATTGAGAATGACACCAAAATTATATTTTCACATGATCTGCTGGCCTCTGGTTTTTATTAGTGTTTGTCTGATGTTTATATCACATACAGAAATATAATTGCAATCATATTATGAGTACCAATAGGTTATATTGACAGTTAGAATGAGTTAATGCAGCAAGTCAATATTTGCAGTGTTGCCCCTTCTTCTTCAAGACCTCTGTAATTCTCCCTGGCATGCTCTCAATCAACTTTTGGACCACATCCTGACTGATAGCAGTCCATTCTTGCATAATCAATGCTTGCATTTTGCCAGAATTTGTTGGTTTTTGTTTGTCCACCCGTCTCTTGATGATTGACCACAAGTTCTCAATGGGATTAAGATCTGGGGAGTTTCCAGGCCATGGACCCAAAATCTCTATGTTTTGTTCCATGAGCCATTTAGTTATCACCTTTGCTTTAGGGCAAGGTGCTCCATCATGCTGGAAAAGGCATTGTTGGGCGCCAAACCGCTCTTGGACGGTTGGGAGAAGTTGCTCTTGGAGGACATTCTGGTACCATTCTTTATTCATGGCTGTGTTTTAGGCAAGACTGTGAGTGAGCCGATTCCCTTGGCTGAGAAGCAACCCCACACATGAATGGTTTCAGGATGCTTTACAGTTGGCATGAGACAAGACTGGTGGTAGCGCTCACCTCTTCTCCGAATAAGCTGTTTTCCAGATGTCCCAAACAATCGAAAAAGGGATTCATCAGAGAAAATGATTTTGCCCCAGTCCTCAGCAGTCCACTCCCTGTACCTTTTGCAGAAAATCAGTCGGTCCCTGATGTTTTTTCTGGAGAGAAGTGGCTTCTTTGCTGCCCTCCTTGAATCCAGCCCTTGCTCAAAGAGTCTCCGCCTCACAGTGCGTGCAGAAGCACTCACACCAGCCTGCTGCCATTCCTGAGCAAGCTCGGCACTGCTGGTAGTCCGATCCCACAGCTGAAACAGTTTTAAGATACGGTCCTGGCGCTTGCTGGTCTTTCTTGGGCGCCCTGGAGCCTTTTTGACAACAATGGAAGCTCTCTCCTTGAAGTTCTTGATGATGCGATAGATTGTTGACTGAGGTGCAATTTTTGTAGCTGCGATACTCTTCCCTGTTAGGCCATTTTTGTGCAGTGCAATGATGGCTGCACGTGTTTCTTTAGAGATAACCATGGTTAACTGAAGAGAAACAATGATACCAAGAACCAGCCTCCTTTTAAAGTGTCCAGTGATGTCATTCTTACTTAATCATGACTGATTGATCGCCAGCCCTGTCCTCATCAACACCCACACCTGTGTTAATGGATCAATCACTAAAACGATGTTAGCTGCTCCTTTTAAGGCAGGACTGCAATGATGTTGAAATGTGTTTTGGGGGTTAAAGTTCATTTTCTGGGCAAATATTGACTTTGCAAGTACAGTAATTGCTGTTAAGCTGATCACTCTTTGACATTCAGGAGTATATGCAAATTGCCATTACAAAAAATGAAGCAGTAAACTTTGGAAAAATTACTATTTGTCTCATTCTCAATACTTTTGGCCATGACTGTATATATATATATATATATATATATATATATATATATATAGGGTTGAGTAGGATACTCCAAGTGCGGATATGACTTAAAAATTGTACAATGAAATTGTAAAATTCTGTATTATTTATTATATTGGGGTTGGTCACTTTATATAAAAAAATTCCAAAAGGGTGATAAAATGTAATGTTTGGCACATACAACTATAGATTACTTCCCCGGAGTTTGCCTTCTTCCTAAGGTGCGCCTGGAGGCCATGTTTCTCCCCAGGTAAGTTATACACCTCTACCCATCTACGTGATGTACAAGAAAACATGATTCATCAGACCAGAACCCTTTCTTCTATTACTCTATGGTTCAGTTCTGATGCCCATATACCCTTGTAGGTGCTTTTGGCTGTAACCGGGTCAGCATGACAATGACCAGTGTGCATCTCCATATGTAATAAGCTGCAATACTTTATCCTGACATCTTTTCTTCATAGCCAAAACTTAATTTTTCAGCAATATGTGCCACAGTATTTCTTCTGCAGCACCGGACCAGCTGGGGCTACTGTACCTTTCGTTCCACACAAGTATCAATGAGCCTTGGGCGCCCATGACTCCGCCACCTGCTCACCGGATGTTCTACCCTGGTAGGCACTAACTATTGTATGCCAGGCACACCCCACAACACCTGCTGTTTTTGAGATCTTCTGACAACCCTCATGGGGGCACCTCTGACAAGGAGAATATTGAGATCTCTAGACATCATGATTTGTCCATTGAAAATGGAGCTGTTTAGGGAATAGAGCGCACAGAACATAGGGAAAAAAAACAGTGGAGGGGGAAAGAAATAATTTGAGGTGCTCACCTGGAGGGATTGTGAGAGTCACAGCTCCTAAACCAGGAGTAATATAACGCTAGCTGCCATCTATAAGAAATATCTTTTATGTATTCTTTTACCCTATGCACAAAATAAACGTTCATGGAAAACTATGAATTGGCAGCAGCGTGTGCAATGTCCTCAAGGGCCAACATACATACGCTGAAAGTAGATTTGCAAATAACATTTTTCGCTGTTGCCCGTTCCTGTGGCACCATTAATGTACTAGGCCTTAATGAGTTTGGTGACATAACGTCTTGTGATCGCTATTTTAACTCTCTAAGAACCAGGGAGTTTTTTATTTAAGCGCTTTTTGTGTTTATGGAGCTGACGTTTTTATTGATACCAATTTGGAGCACATATAACGTTTTGCTAGCTTTGTATTGGATTTTTTTTGTTAAGTGAGGTGACAAAGAACCCACAATTTTGGCATTTTGATTTTTTTTTTCTGCAATGTTTACCGTAAAGGTTAATTACCATAATTCCATACTTTGATACATCTGACTTTTACGGATGTGGCGATACCAAATGTTTTTTTTTCCGTTTCTTTGTTTTTAATAGGGAAAACGTGGGATAGTTAAAAATTATCTATTTTTTATATTTTGACTTTTTATTTTTTTTTCATTTTTTTTGTACCCATTAGTGGACTTAAACATGTGATCCTTGGATTGCTTATATATACTGTAATACCACAGTATTGCGGTATTTACTAGAAATCATGGTTGCCTATGGCACTCAGTCTGCTGTAAAAAGTACTAAGATGGGCCTTAAAGGTAAAGGCATTTTGCCCATAGCGGTAGACCACGTGGCCACTATGGCGCTCATTAGCTGGGAAAGCCTGATGCTACAGGGCTTTCTTCTTCCGCATATCATTCTTTGAAAGATGGCCTTTGTTCCTCATCATTCAGCCTGTACGTCTGTGCTCGAAGTCTCAGCACTGCAGGTGCAATGACGTCACTAGATCGGGCCCTCTGTGCGGAGTTTTTTTTTATTTTGGCAACAAGAAAAGCGTATACTGTGGGATCCATCATACATGATGTGGGGCGGCCATCATACTGTGTGAGCGAACTGTTGGGGGCCATCATACTGTGTGAGCGAACTGTGGAAGACATCATACTGTGTGTGTATATGTGTGGAGGGCTGTAAGAGCATCATACTGTGTGTGTGTGTGGGGGGGGGAGTAGTGTAGGTGCATTATACTGGTGGGGTTTGCCATGGGGTCATCATGTTGTCCATGTAAGGACTACTGTGGGAGAAAATTATGACAGGAGATTCACTCCGAGGTATCGCACCGTGTGTGGAGGGCAGCATACTCTATGGGGTTTATTAAAATGGTATCAGTGTGTGCAAACAAGAGGAATCAGTAGCAGGGGCATTATTTCTGTGTCCAAGCCACAAAACATGTCCTCTCCCTGTATTTAAAAGTTGGAAAGTAGGCCCTTGTGTGACTGCATCAATATGTTTTAACCCTGCCTAGTCCATCAATATAGACTCTTGGTATGGGGCCCCATGATTTCTATGAACGCCTCTGCTTAAGCTGGCCCCCGGCTGCTGTGGTAACCCATCGATTAACAGCGCACATTCAAAATAGTTAACAGACACCATCAGCTTCTTGTGGAGTTCCTGAGCCACCTCCACACACGCAGGCTCCTTCTCAGGATGTTCATTCACATCCTAATGCGGTGAGAGGTTACATATAAAAATAAAATCCTAAAATCTTGGAATTTTTGCTTTGCCCACTAATACTCCATTTACACAGACAGATTAGTGGCAGTAAACCACCACTAACTGGTAAATATTTACTGATTGTCGGAGGTTTAGAAGCCTGTTTACACAGGAAAACCATGCTAAATGATGTGCGTTGAACGTTCAGAAGGCGTAAGCTTTGCAGCTCCTCAGAAGAATTTTTTATTTTTACCAGGAGACCTGGACCCCCCGTGGTCTAGAGGTCTCAGGGGGTCTCAGCGCTGCTGGGACCCCTGGCCCTCCCCTGGCGGATCTGCGTACCCCCTAAGGAGGTCCCCGCATAAGCCTGCCGGCCCCGGGGGATACAGGGTGCTCCCTGGCGGAGACGCACACTGCATCTAGGGGTCCCTGCGAGCTCCGCCGTTGGGGGGAGCGAAGGGCCATGGCGTCACACATCCCTGGGGGTCCCTGTGGCGCTCAGCTGGGTAAGTGCCCTGTGTGTGTGTGTGTGTTACTGTCTTATGGTGACTGCACCTTTTGTCTTTTCAGGCAGAGGTGTAATACTGGAGAATGCACATCACCGCTGCTGTTAGCAGGGGAGCGGGTCAGAGGAGCGCGGGCTCCGTTAGTGTAACGGGGGGGCGTGGCTTATGTTCTTGGCTGCCTGCCATCGTCTGTGCAGACAGGAAGCGCCTGGAAAGCGCGCGCTGGGCAGTCCCCGCCCCCCTCCTGCCTTCCTTCTCTTCGGCTCTGCAAACGGCCATTGCCTCACGTAGCTCAGCGCTGTCCTCTCCCTCCCCCATGCTCTCCGCTCTCACACACAGGCTCCAGGAAGCTGGTGAGTCATCTGTTTGTCTCATCTCTACAGCACAGAGCGCTGCTGTCTTCTCTGCTGCATGCACACCTTAGTCCTTTTAAGGCAAGGTGCATTGCGTGTTCAGCAGCATTAACCCCTTCTGGCCATCATCAGAAAACCTTTTTTCTGCAATGCTGGGGTAGCTTTTCTCCCTCTAAGGAGAATCTTTAACCCTTCAGTGCTTGGTAAATTGTTTTGTGGGAACAGGCTGTGATAGCAGGATCTCACTTCCCCGGTTACTGTGCTCTTGTAAGGGGTTATTACTGCTCTTTCCGCGACGCTCGCTACTGAGTAGGGGGCATGTCGGATCAGGGTCCAGGCGGCGCGGACCTCTCTCCCGGCCCGCTTCAGGATCGGTCACGCGTATCTGATATGCCGGGGTTGACGGCGTCAGGTTCGTCTCTGGTCAGGGGCCTCAGTGATGTTAAAGCGCTCACTCGCTCCATTGACAGTCTGTCTGACCTCCTGGGTCACTGGGTATCAGCTAAGTCCCTACCGGCGCGGGGCAAGAAGCGCCACAGGCCTGTGGTGGCGCTGTCTCCGCGCAGCGCATCAAAGGCTTCGGATTCACCGACAAGCTCTGCTGGTGAGATCTCCGATTCTGATGAAGAGGATCGGCAGGGTCGCTCGGCTTCGCTTTCAGGCCACGTGGATGCTCTTATTGGAGCCATGCGGGAAGTGTTATAGCTGTCTGAAGAGGTGACGAGGCCGGGCAAGTCGGCCCGGCTGTATCAGGAGTCGCGTCGGGCTCGTTCGACACTGCCAGCGCACGATGAACTTAACGAGGCGGTGGAGAGAGAATGCCTGTGTCCGGATAAGCGCTTCCAAGGGATGCGGTTTTTTGATGCCCTGTATCCCTGCTCCACAGAGACAAACGCTAATTGGGTCCCCTCTCCTGAAGTGGACGTGCCATTGTCTCAGCTGAGCAAATCTTCTTTGCTTCCGGTTAAAGGGAAGGCGAGTCTACAGGATCCGCTGGACAGAAGGACGGAGTTAGCGGCGAAGTCCATCTACGAGGCCGTGGGTCATGGATTCCGAGCGGCCTTGGGGGCCATGTGGGGACAGCCTGTACATCTAGTGCACTAGTTAGGCGTTGGGCCAGATGGTGATGCTGAGCAGTGTCTGCCCTGGCTGGACCAGAATGGGAGACCACAGAATCCACAGATGATTCTGACCCAATTTCATGCCCAGCACATGCCTGACACCTAACATTATACTGGTGAGGCTTCCCTGAGATGGTTGGATCAGCTGCGGTCAGCATGGCAAGATGGGACTCCGCTGTCTGACGTGGAAAGGCTCTTCCAGCTGTTGGAAGAGGTGGCCCGATATAGCAGAGACGCAGTGCTGGATACTACTTTGTTTCTGTCCAGGGCTCAAGCCTCGGCCGTCACAGTCAGTAGAGCACTGTGGCTCAAACAGTGGACTGGAGACGCAGTATCCAAACAAGGTTTGCTTACTCTGGCGTACAAGGGCGGTCTGCTTTTTGGTTCGGACCTCACGGAGCTGATTGCTAAGGCCAAGGATGTGGCTTTGCCACAGCGGAAAGCAGCGGCCTCTACGTCTGACAGGTCAAGTGCCGGTAGTGGTCGTCGGTCCTTTCGACCCAGGGGACGATTCGATCAGCCCTCTTGGAGATTGGGTCGTCCCTCGTCTTCCGGTAAGAAGTCCACCCAGAAATCCCGTACTCCCTGGAAACAGCATTTCCGTCGGGACAAAAGGGAGGCTGACAAAAAGCCCGCTAAGGCGGACTGACGCCAGGATCCCTCTCGAGGGCTCTCGGGTGGGAGGTCGGCTGCTACAATTCGGGTCGGTTTGGGCGTCCCACGAATCGGACGCCTGGGTGACACGGGTTGTGTCAGCGGGCTATTTCATAGAGTTTCACTCTCTACCCCCGGACAGGTTTCGTCAGTCTCGCATCCCGTCCGTGCCCAAGCTGGCTGCTGCTCTGCTGCGGGAGGTCAACTCTCTTCTGCAGCAGGGTGTAGTGGTTCCGTTTCCGCCGGAGGACCGGGGAAGGGGGTTTTTACTCTAACCTTTTTGTGGTCCCCAAAAAGGAGGACAAGTTTCATCCCATTCTGGACCTCAAGGATTTGAATCTTAATGTCCGAATCCGGAAATTCCGTATGGAGTCTCTTCGCTCCGTCGTGGCGGCCTTGTCGCAGTATGATTTTTTGGTGTCGATCGACATCCGCGACGCCTATTTGCATGTCCCTGTTGGCAGGGCTCACCAGTGCTTCCTGCGTTTCGCCGTAGGGCAGGCCCATTACCAATTTGTGGCCCTACCTTTCGGGTTGGTCTCGGCGCCCAGGGTTTTTACAAAGGTTCTGGCGCCGCTCATGGCGCTCCTTCGAAAGCAAGGAGTTCCGATTCTCCCCTACCTGGACGACCTGTTAATTGTGGCGCCCACAGCGGAGGAGGCAGTGACAGCTCGCGATCTCTCCCTTCAGCACCTGGAAGACTTCGGGTGGCTGGTCAATTGGAAGAAGTCGTCATTGGAGCCGTCGCAGTCAATCCTGTTCTTGGGGATGCATTTCGACACCGTACGGGCAGTGGTGTCCCGCCCTCCGGACAAACAAGCGAACCTTCGTCACCACGTCCAGGCTATGAGGTCGGTGAGGGCGATGTCCCTTCGGAAGTGCATGCGCCTTCTGGGTCTGATGGTGGCAGCAATGGAAGCGGTGCCGTTTGCAAAATTTCATTCCCGGGATCTCCAAGATCTTATTCTGACCCGTTGGGACCAATCGCCGACTTCGCTGGATCGCTGTGTCGTCATCTCCCGCAGGGTGCGAGAGTCTCTTGGATGGTGGTTACGTCTGGAGGCTCTATCCCTGGGGAAATCCCTTCTTCTCCCACGGTGGTCGGTGATTACCACCGATGCCAGCCTGACTGGCTGGGGGGGGGGTTTGGAACGACCTCTGGGTTCAGGGGGTCTGGTCGTCAGAGGAGTCGTCTCTGCCAATCAACATTCTGGAGTTGAGAGCAATATTTCTCTGCCTCCGACATTGGACGGTCCCTTTGAGCGGTCTGCCGGTCCGGATTCAGACGGACAATGCGACAGCTGTCGCGTATATCAACCATCAGGGCGGGACGAGGAGTTCCAGACTCATGATGGAGGTCTCTCGGATCCTGCTTTGGGCCGAGTTCAGGGTTCCAGTCATCTCCGCGTTTCACATCCCGGGTGTGCTGAATATCTCGGCGGACTTCCTCAGTCGCGAGCGGGTAGATCCCGGAGAATAGAGTCTTCATCCGGAGGTTTTTACTCTGCTGTGCTCCCGTTGGGGGACTCCCCAAGTGGACTTGATGGCATCCAGGCTGAACGCCAAGATTCCGACAATCATGTCCAGGTACAGGGACCCGGAGGCTGTGGCGGTAGATGCTCTAGTGGCCCCGTGGGACCAGTTCGAGCTGATCTATGTGTTTCCGCCGGTATCCTTACTTCCTCTGGTGATCAGGCGGATCAATCTCGAACGAGTATCGGCGATTTTGGTGGCGCCGGATTGGCCGCGGAGGGTGTGGTATTCAACGCTGGTGTCTCTTCTGGCAGCGCCTCCGTTTCCACTGCCTCTTCGCCCGGACCTGTTAACTCAAGGGCCCATTCGTCATCCGGACCTGAAGTCACTTCGTTTGACGGCGTGGCTCTTGAGACCGAAATCTTGACCCGTCGTGGGTTTTCGTCCGAGGTCATTGCCACCTTGCGGGCGGCCAGAGGTCCAGCTACGACTAGTATTTATCACAGAACTTGGGAGGCCTTCTATTCATGGTGTTCTGGATCGTCAAGGAACCCGAGAGTTTTTTCCATTCCCAACTTCTTGGCCTTTCTGCAATGTGGTCTGGTCAAGGGTCTAGCAGTTAGTACCTTGCGGGGTCAGGTCTCTGCACTATCCGGGCTTTTTCGGAAGGCTATTGCCTCACGCAGGGATGTGCGTTCATTTTTTCGCGGGGTTGCACATCAGTTTCCGCCTCGGAGGGCGGTTGTGGCTCCTTGGCGGCTCAATTTAGTTTTGGAGGCTCTTCAGCATGGGCCGTTTGAGCCTATGGATTCAGCTACGCTTTACTTGCTTTCTTGGAAGGTGGCCTTCCTGGTGGCGGTCACCTCTTTAAGAAGGGTTTCGGAGTTGGCGGCACTGTCTTGCTCGCCCCCTTTTTTGGAATTCCACCCGGATCGTGTGGCGCTTCGTACCCGTGGAGATTTTTTACCTAAAGTGGTGTCGCGTTTTCCACCTCAATCAGGACATCCTGTTGCCTTCCCTCTGTCCGAAACCAAAGAGTCTGAAGGAGCGGGCCTTGCACTCGTTTGATTTGGTGCGGGCATTGAAGTTCTATCTTTCAATCACGCAAGGGTTTCGAAAATCGGATTCTCTGTTTGTGATTCCTGCTGGTCGTCGCCGTGGTCAGCGGGCTTCCAAGGACACTATAGCTCGGTGGATATGTTCGGCTATCCTGGAGGCGTACCGGCTCAAGGGCGAGCCTTGTCCGGTTAAGGTTTAAGCTCATTCCACGAGAGCTGTTGGTTCGTCGTGGGCTTTTCGTCAGGGGGCTTCGGCAGCGCAGCTCTGCCGGGCGGCTACCTGGTGCTCCGTTCACACTTTTACTAAATTTTATAAAGTGAACGTGAGTGCTTCCGCCAATGCGGCCTTGGGACGCAGGGTCCTGCAGGCGGCAGTGGTTTAGGTTATCTCTTTATTTTTTGTTCGGCGCTTGTTGCGCACTTGCCTAAGTTGTTGGGGTGTTGGCGATCCTGCCACTGTTTCCCACCCTTGAGTTTTGGACTGCTTTGGGACTTCCCACTAGTAATGGATCTGTGTCTCCCTTCCTTCCCTTCTGCTGCTGAAAGACGGATTTTGGTAAGACCTTACCTGTAAAATCCTTTTCAGCGAAGGAAGGAGACACAGCACCCTCCCATGGCAGAAGTGTATTATGGTTTTTCTAGATGCGGCGCGACTCCCTCCTGATGGCGGTCATCTGGTCTGGGGTTGGCGCACTAGGGCTCTGTTCCAGCATTGCCAGCTCATCGCAGTTGTCAGGTCCAGTAAGTAGTGCCTGGGACTGTGTGTTTTCATGCTGTTATATACATAACCTGTTCTCTCACATTTATGAATTTTCAGAAGGGGTTGTGTTGTTCCCCTGGTGTTGTCTGCTCTTCCTTAGCTTGTGTACGGACTGGAGAACATGGGAGTAGGAGGAGCCTAAGTTGGAGGGGCCGGTTGTCACTTTTTCTAAATCTGAGGTGAACTATCCTGTGGGGCTCCGCCTACCCCCACTAGTAATGGATCTGTGTCTCCCTTCCTTCCTTCGCTGAAAAGGATTTTACAGGTAAGGTCTTACCAAAATCCGTCTTTTTCTCGTTTTACCCTATAGCCTATTTACACTCCACTTCTCAGCAGCTCTCGTTTATAATCTTTCAGTGTAAATGCATATTAAGTCTCAGCATTGGCTTACCCTGCCTGTTCTGTAGAGATTCTCAGCAGCCATCTTATTATCATCACAGACAGGATTAAAATAAAAGGTAACATCTTGTCATATAGATAATACAGGATCCACCATTCACAAAAGGCGATGGTCTCAGCTGACCTTCTCCCCCCTCTCTGCACAATGACCTCTGCACAGGTCAGAGAGCATGCCTATAACCCAGTGAACATCCACAGTCTAAAGTGGTCCATATATCCACTGTAAGGCTTATCAGCTCAGGTAATATTGCCGCCTGATCATTTAGAGAGAATACAATTAGAAAAATCTTGACAATCAGAAATTAAAAACCTATTGATAAAAAAGAATATAAATGTCTGGTTTTAATAATTACAGAAATTTCTAGCTGATATATTCCTTAACATGATCAACACTCGTATAAGACGTAGATAGTACTCGGACCTCACAAGTGACCGTGGTCAGATAGTATTTAATCTAAATCACAATTAGTCAGGAAGCAGGAAACCACTAGAATAAAATTCCGCAAGTACAACAAACGTGATTGTATATTATCATGTCACTGAATTTTGGGTCTTCTATCCTTTGGATTACGAGCTCGGAGAGAATGAAGACACAGGACAGGATGTTTGTGTCTAAACATACTCTAAAAACTTTATTACAAAACACAGGGCTAATATACACCCTAAAGGCAGGAAACGGATTTGCCATATATGGTTCGATTATACAGTTTAGCTGAACAAGCGAAAAAAACTAGTTTCTGTATGCTTTAAAATATTTAATTAGACTTATCTAGTTAGCAAGGTCATTTCATCTTTCTGCAAGAACACATTATTGCTACAAGAAGAAACATCTGGCCAGGGAGAATCATGTTATCTTTTTAGCAAGGACACGCTATTGATACAAGAAGGAACATTTCAGCTTGCTGTTTTTTTACCTAAAATAACTGTCAGACTTATATAGCATAGATGGGGCCTTTAAACTTGAGGGACTCCATCTTCTGCTATAACATTCCATCCTTTTGTTCCTTCATTTATCAATACGAATTTCTATGTTTTCTTTTAGTACAACGCTGAATACACATTAAAAAAAGCTTAAAAACCAAATAAACCGCAAGACACATTAGCAAAACCTGTAAAATAGCTTGTACTATACCAGCCAACCACCCACCAATACCTTTAAACCAATTTGCGGGATTTAGAAAGGAAAATCTCTGTGTGGAATTATTGGCCAAAGTATCTGAACAGTTCACTCAAAAGTTTATCTCTTCCCATGAGACTGGGACAGCGAGAAAGGGTATGCTAGTGGACGTCACAGGGGCATGTGTACATATCCAACAATTAGCAATGGTCTGGTTTTGCTCCTTTAGTCCATCGATTAGAGCAAGATGGTGTCTAATGAATCTATTGTCGTCTCCATCCATGGTGCCTAACCTAGTCCATGCACCTGTGGTCGCAAGGATGCAGGTAAGTATAAACAATGTCATCAGTCTTTGTCCGCTGGTTCTCCTAGTATCTTTTTGCAATGGGACGCGTGGATCCAGGTCTCTTTTCCCTCTAACTTAACGGCTGTGCTTGTGGTCAGCAGAACTTGAAAGGGTCCATCAAACCGTGGATCTAGGCTTTTCCTCACGTGTCTTTTTATAACCACCCAGTCTCCAGGTTGCAGCGTATGGCTGCTAGAGTCTTGATCTGGATCTGGAAGAGAACTGAAGACATTATCATGTACTTGCTTAATCTTTTTGTGTAAAGTCCTCACATAGGAACTTAGCACATGGTTGTTCATTTCTAATGCTTGCGGATAGAAACACCCTAGGCTGGGTACGTTGCCAAACAATATCTCATATGGAGAGAGTCCAGTCTTTCTATTAGGCGTGTATCTTACTGAAAACAGAGCAAGTGGTAAACAGTCCGGCCATGGTTTTCCTGTCTCAGCCATGGCTTTCTGAATTTTTAATTTCAATGTCCCATTCAGTCTTTCCACTTTACCACTACTTTGTGGGTGATATGGGGTATGGAATGCTTGTTAAATTCCTAGAGCTGACATGACTTCATTCATTATTTCACCTGTGAAGTGTGTACCTCTGTCACTCTCAATTACCTCTGGTACCCCATACCTGCAGACCACCTCCGCAAGCAGTTTCTTTGCGGTTGCCGCAGCCGTGGCTTTGGCAATCGGGAAAGCCTCTGGCCATCCTGAGAACAAATCAATACAAACCAACACATATTCCCATGATCCTGACTTTGGCAGCTGAATATAATCAATTTGCAGTCTCTCGAATGGATAGAGGGGCCGGGGGGTATGTTTGGGTGGTGTTTTAACTACTCTACCCTGATTATATGTAGCACATATCATGCACCCTTGTACCAGGTTTTCAATACAGGTGGAGAATCCTGGTGCCACCCAATGTTTCTGCATCACACTCATCACACCCGTTTTAGATTGGTGTGTCGGCCCATGTAGTATCTGGGCAGCTGCTGGGTACAGTGCCCTTGGAAGTCATCGTCGTGTCCCTTTCCCCCATACCCCATTTGCTTCATTCAGGCATGCACCTTCCTTTAACCACTTATCAACCTCCTCCTTTTGAGCCTGAGCCTGCATTTGGGATAAGATGTCCTCCGACACAAAGGGGTTTTTAGGGGCACTTAACTGACGTACTGTTGACCCTTGTTGCGGCTTACAGGCTGCTGTTTTTGCCGCTGCATCTGCCATCGCATTTCCTCTGCTTACCTGGTCGGTGCGTCTGGTATGTGCTCTTACCTTTATGACAGCTACTTGTTTAGGTAGTTGTAGCGCATCAATTAACTGCTGGACCGCATCAGCATTCTTAATGGGGTGTCCTGCTGCCGTCAGGAAACCTCTTGACTTCCATATTGGACCAAAATCATGCGATATACCGAATGCGTACCTAGAATCTGTGTAAATGTTAACAATACTACCTTGCGCTAGTTTACAGGCCTCGGTTAGGGCCCTAAGTTCAGCTTCTTGAGCCGACTGGTGTGGGAGCATTGGTTCTGCCTTGATTACTGCATTGAGGGAGACAACTGCATATCCAGTATGGAAGGTACCTGAATCGTCCTGATGACGGGATCCATCTACAAAAAATTCAAAATCTGCATTTTGTAATTCATGTACAAATCCAGTAGGTAAACCTGCCGTTTCTTGTGCCATCATTTGTACACAGTCATGAGGAACTTCCTCTCTTGGATCTTCCTTAAAAAGCACAGTACCTGACTCCTCCTTTAGATCCGAGAGAGGTAACAAAGTTGCTGGATTCAGGGTAGTACACCTCTGTAAAGAAACATTGGGAGGCATTAACAGTGCACATTGTAACCTGAGATGACGTGCTGCTGAGAGGTGAGCGGGTTGCACTTGATTCAATATAGTGTAGACATCATGAGGTGTTAGAACGGTGAGTGGGTGGTCAAGAACAATGTCTGCGGATTTATGGAGTAATAGTCCAACAGCATGCAGAGCACGTACACAGGATGGTGCACCTCTGGCTACCGCATCCAATCTGCCACGAAAGTAGGCAACAGGTCTCTGATTATCACCGTGTGTTTGAGTTAAAACTCCTGCTGCATGTCCAGCTTGTTCATGAAGGTACAGAGTAAATGGGAGCTCATAATTAGGGGTACCCAAAGCTGGAGCGGCCAAAATACGGTTCTTGAGAGAATAAAAACAGTCTATTGCCTCTGATGTTAGTACAAAAGGTGTTGGGGTAAGACAGTCATAGAGGGGCTGCATTAAAACAGAGATGGCATGAATCCACTGTCTGCAATAGGAAACAAGTCCAAGAAAAGTTCTGAGGGCTGCAACATTAATGGGGACGGTGAATGCCTGTACTGCTTGTTTGCGTGCATTTGTTAAATGACGAGCTCCTGGTGTAATGCAATGTCCCAAAAAGGTGACTGAAGATTTACAAAACTGAAGCTTATCTTTCGATGCCTTGCAGCCAGCGTGATAGAGAAACAACATAAGCGATATAGTTGCACTATGACATTGTTTCCTGGAGGGGGCACAAATGAGCAGGTCATCGACATATTGCAGAACAACGATATGTGGTTCAGACCATCCCTCCAGTATTTCCTGCAGGCTTGCAGTGTACATTGTGGGTGAATTCTGGGCACCCTGTGGCAACACTGTCCATGTATATTGACTACCCTGGAATGTGAAAGCAAACAGGTACTGGCAGTCAGGATGTAATGGTACACTGAAAAATGCATTTGCCAAATAAACCACTGAAAAGCAAAGAGAATTAGAAGGTATCTGTGACAGAAGAGTATGCGGGTTGGGCACAACTGGTGTTAGAAGTTCTGTGGCTTTGTTAACCAACCGGAGGTCATGGACCATTCTATATGCGGCTGGTTGTCCTGGCACGCTCTTTTTCTTTACTGGGAACAGGGGAGTGTTGCAAGGGGACTGGGTTTTGACTAGGACTCCTCTCTGTAGTAATTTTTGGACCTGCTGGGCTATGGCATTCTCCTGAGCCGAGCTAAGGGGATACTGCTTCTGTTGAGGCAAGATGGCTCCTGGTTTTAATTTCACCATTACTGGTTGAACTCTTAACCTACCAACATCTGTTTTGCCTGAGGCCCAAAAATCATGTGGTACAGCCTGCTCCAATATCGGGGGAAACTCATTTGTCTCTTCTATGCTGGCAATATCTAGTGACATAATTTTGCAAAGGGTACTTGGTTTTAAACCTGGGGTCATGGTGACAGTGCCATCGGGATGATACTCAATATGTGCTTGTAATTGGGACAACACATCATTTCCCAAAAGGTTACATTGGCCTCGGGGCGATACCATGAGCTGGCTATGTACAGTAGCTCCTTGAATTTGCAGGGGAATTCTTTTAGTGACAGGAAGCAGGACAGACGGGGAATTGAAGGGGGTGGCAATGACATGATGTGAAAAATCAGTGTCAGTATATGGCCAATCACCTTGCGTAATTACTGAATTGTCGGCCCCCGTATCTACTTGGAAATCGATTTCTTGTCCCCCTGGTAGGTTCACCTGCACTATACAACTGGGAGTTGGGGGTAAGGAGATGAGGGGGTTCATGTGCAAGCTTCCCTCATCCTATGGGGGCGTTGTTTGGTCGGCTGGAGGACCCGTACTCTGAGCATTTGGATACGGGTTGGTCCTACAGTTCTTTCTAAAATGTCCTGGCTTTTTACATCCGTAACATAGTCTCTGTCCTTCTCCTTCAGTCTGTCCTCTGCCTCTGTTGTTTCTGGGGGTCGTCTCTACTATATGTATTCTGGCAGCTCTTTTTGCCTGCGCTATGTCATGCTGTGCCCCCTGAGCTATTCTAGCTAAATCTTCTGCCTTCACTGATCTCCAGTCCGGTCTACTTGCTTTTACCTTCTCTGCAATCTCTTTCTTTAGTCCATTCATGAAAGCACTTGCTAATACCCTCTCACTAGTCTTATTCCCGGGGTTGAACCCCATTTCTGACCAGGTTTTCTTTAGTGCATAGAAATAATCCTTAGGATCTTCCTCCTTTCCCTGCACTCTATCTTCTAGTGTAACTTGCTTTTCTGCTTGCCTGTCTTGACATGCTTTTACCAACGCTGCTGCGAATAGGACTCCAGCTGCTGCATCATTAGATTCTGCATCTACGGGTCCGGTCCTATTGGCATACTGTTTTTTTGTCTCATCTATCAACCTATCATAGCGGGCTTCATCTGCCAATTTTCCCTTAATTACCCCCTGCAGATCTATTCTAGTGGCATGATACGTATCCTGTATGGTGGTGATCATTCTAGCAAAACCCATAGGGGACTGGGACGGATCTGGCAGCTGGGAGATCAGTGCCAACTGCTCTGAAGGACTCCATGGTCTATACATTAACATTGTACGAGCTTCCTGACCTGGAACCACTGCATCCCCCCCTGCTGCTGCTGCTGCTGGTGCTCCTGGCACAACTACCGTCCTCATTGGGAATAGACTAGCTGGGTGGGGTCTCGGTCCTCCACATGCCACACAGATGTCTACTGTCAAGGGGTTCTGTTGTCCACATCTGGGGCAAACCCAACATTTAGGTTCCTGGGAATTCTGGTACTGGGGTGGGGGTGACGTCGGGAGCGGACAGGGAGGAAAATCTGTCATTCCAGTTTTTGTCAGTCTGTAACGTCCGTCTCCTAATTCTTCAATCTTTCCTTCAAAATAAGCGCATGCATTCATCCATACATCTACTGTCTTCAACAGACCCTTATCTTTCAACCATCCATGATAGGAGTTAAAGAAGGATTTCCATTTCTCTCCATTCATCTCTCCATTCTCATTCATTCCCGCTTTACACAATATTTTGTCAATTCCAATCAGTGCCTGTTTCCCTTCTCTGCGTACCACTAAGTCTTTGGCTATAATGCCTTCCTTGGCATTTTGGTTCCCCATTTTTTTCGGTTCTCCTCACCTAGAAGAGACTCCTCAGTCACTTAGACAATGGGCCACAAAGGTTTCTGAACCATGCCACTACTAGCCTCTCTAGGACTTATACGCCAACCAGAAAAACAGACCAAAAACATCAATCCCGGGACACATCCACAACACAATCATCGGATCCATACTTTCATTAAATTCTCCAAAGGATAGAAGGCAGGACTGTCAATTTATCTGAGGGATTCTACTGGTTCAAAGGGACCTGAGCCAGACAACAATCTGTTGAATTACCTGGGGAGCCGACCGCTCGGGGGTGAGGGAGTCTCTTCTATGCAGTGATATAATTAGGTAGAATATAACAGTTATTCTTACCTCAGCGCTGTATATATCACCAACAGAGAGCTTCACTCGTCCCACGTCTCGGACCGGTCGAGCACCCTTGGGTAGATTAACTCAAGGTCCCTGTTCGAGGCGCCAGCTGTCGTCACTGAATTTTGGGTCTTCTATCCTTTGGATTACGAGCTCGGAGAGAATGAAGACACAGGACAGGATGTTTGTGTCTAAACATACTCTAAAAACTTTATTACAAAACACAGGGCTAATATACACCCTAAAGGCAGGAAACGGATTTGCCATATATGGTTCAATTATACAGTTTAGCTGAACAAGTGAAAAAAACTAGTTTCTGTATGCTTTAAAATATTTAATTAGACTTATCTAGTTAGCAAGGTCATTTCATCTTTCTGCAAGAACACATTATTACTACAAGAAGAAACATCTGGCCAGGGAGAATCACGTTATCTTTTTAGCAAGGACACGCTATTGATACAAGAAGGAACATTTCAGCTTGCTGTTTTTTTACCTAAAATAACTGTCAGACTTATATAGCATAGATGGGGCCTTTAAACTTGAGGGACTCCATCTTCTGCTATAACAATCATTAGGCTATATTTAGTAGCTTTACCGAGAATTCTATAATAAAGGCTCAGTGGTCAATGTTCTCGTGTATAAAACATTCACATAACATAAAAATAAGTAACAATGCATAACACTGACGTGGTAAATATAAAGCTTCCTCCTAAAAGGAAAACCCCACGCGGGGAGAGGACCACATCTGAAGACTCGACAATGACACATTATGATGGAATGATCATCTCGGAGCTTCTCCTGCTGAGCCTTCACCTCTTTCCAGGACATCGAGGAAAAAAAGAAAATACCTGACTATTCAAGGAACCATTCCTAAATAATTCTTAGTATTCTGGGATATTTGGCTGCATCCATTCTTTATGGAAATAAGGATCTACAAAAGCCAAACTGTTGTAAAATGCAGCAAATGTTCTATTGTGTGGTATACTGGGATCTATGGGGGCTTCAAACTCTGGGGTGACCATTATAAAGCAGCACAGAGCCCATTGTATAAACTCTACTGGTATATTTAGCTGTATTAGAACCAAAATATCTAACTGAAGGCCCACCATACATATTAGACTAATGTTGACCTATCCCACCGATATTGACAGATTCAGCTGAAACTCAAATGTGTATGGGGGCCCAGACAACTGATTGTTGGGGAAGTTAAAGGGGTATTCCTATCTCCAAGATCCTATCCCAATATGTAGTAGGTGTAATAATAATATTAGCAAATACCTCCAATTAGAAATGTAGTATAGTCCTTCTGATTAGCAATGTTGCTTACCCCATGTGCAAGGCATTGCAGTAGCTTAGGCATCCATGGTTACGACCACACATAGTTACGCTTAGTGGTCGTAACAATGAATACCTAAGCTACTGCAATGCCCTGCACATGGGGTAAGTGACATAGCTAGTCAGAAGAACTATCCTACATTTATAATTGTAGGTATTTGCTAATATTATTACACCTACTACATATTGGGATAGGATTTTGGAGATGAGAATACCTCTAAAGTGTCCGACATGTCCGATTTTGAACTATTGATCCTTCTGTTTCCCTGGAGATAGCTTATCACCAAAGATGTAGGACTGCGGTTCTCTTATAGAGAACACAGAGACACTCGGCTGAAGTACTCTTGTGTATGGGACAACGCTTTACTGTTGGAATTGCTGTGGCATATGAGAGGAGACTGACTATGAGCATCACTATCACGGTGAAAATATTTAGGATTTTTAAAGTCCTAATTTTAGGAGGTCCAAGTCCTAAAAAAATATTATTAACCAGGAACAATGTATTATTTAGAAAAAGACTCATCCATCGCCTGATTGGATTGTTTATAGTCATCTCATCTGCCCATGTAAACAGGACGTGCTGCCGACAATAAGCAACCATCTTGGTACACTTTGTATCGGCCCTTTTGAAAAGGCTTTATATGAGCACCGGTGGACTTGTTAGTGGGGCTGTGGCCTGACGCTGATGATTGGCCACACTATCTATCAGTATTCGGTCAGTATTTTTTCTCAGGAGTGGGAGCCAAAACCAGGTGAGGAACAATCAGAGAAACGGTCTAATAGAAACAAGTCACCAATTCTGCATTTATCACCCACTCCTGGTTTTGGCTCCCACTCCTGAGAAAAAATACTGACTGATTACTGATAGTGGGGCCGTGGCCTCAGGCCACAAGTCCACAGTGCATGACCGTGCTCATTCATGTGTATTTGTACATGTGAGATCTGAAATGAACGTGAACGACTGTGACCTGTTTGGTGAGATAAAGGTTACTGACGCACTTGATCTAAACTTAGTACCGCAGTCCGGCTTCACCCATTTTTTTCCTACAGATCATATTACCTGAACTTATCATGTGTCTTCCCAGGCTGTAAACAGAGAGGAGGCAGTACATTGTAAAGACGAGGCCTACAGCGTCCAAAGCCCAAACCCGAGAAGCCAACAACTAATCTGTCATGTGTACAAATACATTCCACCCCTCTGTTATCCTGATCAGACAAGGAGCTCACATGGCTCATTACAGGACGGGACGGAAATTCTCTTAAAGTGATCTACACCTCCGACATTAAATGTGACGATACGTTTCTAATGTCTAGACGGAGTGAGCCGTCTTTCTTTTTGACGAAGAAGAAGCCTGCTCCCGCCGGGGAGGTAGATTTCCGGATAAATCCCCGGGCCAGATTCTCCTCAATATATTCAGACATGGACCGGGTCTCAGCAGCGGACAAAGGGTAAAAACGCCCACGGGGAGGAGTAGCGCCAGGTATCAGGTCGATTGGGCAATCGTATGGTCTATGAGGGGGTAATGTCTCTGCTTCTCTTTTATTAAAGACATCCGCATAAGACCAATAGGGAACCTGTAGGCCGGGTAGATTGGCTGGGGTAGGAGAAGGACAGGCAGGAAGAACGGGAACTAAACAAGTCTTATGGCAGTCCTCTCCCCAGCGAAGGACTTCTCCGGTCTGCCAATCAAGCATGGGTGCATGTTTCTGGAGCCAAGGTAGGCCTAGCAAGAGGGCGTGAGAGAGTCCAGGCAGAACATGGAAGAAGATGCTCTCAGAGTGCAGCATTCCCACCTGCAGAGTTATGGATTCGGTGATGAGTTGAATGGGATGCGGTAAGAGACCCCCATCCACGGAGGCGACAGATAAGGGTACAGCCAGGGGTTTGGTGGGAATGTGGTATTTCTCTACCAGGGATAGAGAAATGAGATTTCCGGCAGCTCCAGAGTCAAGTTGAGCTAGTTCACAGAAACTGTTCTCCCCGCAGATGATAGAGACCGACAGCATCAGAGATGGAGAGGGTTTACTCTTGTCTAGGACGACCTCTCTGAGCGATCCTAGACACAGGTGTTTCCCGACCTCTCCGGGCAGGAACGGATCCGGTGCTCCTTACTGCCACAGTAGAAGCAGCTCCCCTCGGCACGGCGTAATTCTTGACGGGTTTTGACCATCTTGGTCTGGTCGACCTGCATAGGCTCGGGTGAGTGCGCCTGAGGAGGAACAGAGGAAGTGACGGGTTTCTGAAAGGTAGGGGCAAGGCGTGGAAACCTCCTCTCACGGGTGACCTCTTTGGTGCGCTCCTGGAACCGGATGTCAATCCGGGTGGCGAGTGTTATTAAGTCGTCGAGAGTGGTAGGAATGTCCCGACCGGCGAGTTCATCTTTAATACGGCCGGACAGACTCTCCCAGAAGACGGACACCAGGGCGTCGTTATCCCAGGCAAGCTCCGAAGCAAGGGTACGGAACCGTATGGCATATTGGCCCACGGTGAGACTTCCTTGACGGAGGCATAGCAGAGATGAGGCGGATGAGGTCTTCCGTCCTGGTTCGTCGAAGACTTTCCGGAAAGCCGTGAGAAAGGCTGGCAGGTTGGACACCAGGGAATCTCCTCTCTCCCATAGAGGATTTAGCCAAGCCAGCGCCTCCCCCGTGAGATGGGACATGATGAAGGCTACTTTGGCTCAGTCGGTGGAAAACTGATGTGCCAAAAGTTCGAAGTGCAGAGTGCACTGGTTAGTGAAGCCCCGTGCCTGACCGGGATCTCCGCCAAAACGAGGCGGGGCGGAGAGACGGGGACCGGGAAGGGATGCTATGGTATTGCTGTGCAGCGGCGGCGCCGGGGTAGTAAGTGTGCGAGTGGAAGCAGCTCCCGATGAGACAGTCAGTGTGTCCAGGCGAGAGTTAACACGTCCACACGTCGTCCAACAGCCCAACATGGATGATGAGAAGCTGCAGGACGTCACATAATCCGCGATATTCAGGCAGAGAACACAAACCGCAATGTGCTGCCACCGACATCTTCATCAGCTCAAGAGGAGGCGACTGTGTAAGAACATCACCGTTTTGTTTTCCCCCCTGAATATCGTGGATTATTAGATGACTGATGTTCTGCTACTTTTTCTTTTTGAAGTTGTCTACACACATAATGGCTGCAGAGGACTGAGAGAAAGTCCATAGGGAACAAAAGAGAAGTCGGGAACAGAAGGGGAGACGAGGGCTGAGCCACTTACACAGACAGAAAGCTGAGGAGGACATGTTATTACTCCAGGATCTGCTCCATTCATTCCTTATGTGGCATCCAAGTGCTGAGCTCGGCTTTTTCCAGAGCCCCATAGAGAATGAATGGAGCTGCAGTTGTTCCCTGACTTTCCGTTCCTTCCCGATCAGACGATGGTTCGCAGTGGTCAGACCCCACGATCAGTAAGTGATCACTGAGCCTGTGGATAAGTGATAACTAAAGTTGACAAATCCCCAGGCCCGGATGGGATACACCCGCGAGTACTGCAGGAATTAAGTAATGTCATAGATAGACCATTATTTTTAATCTTTAAAGATTCCATAATAACAGGGTCTGTACCACAGGACTGGCGTATAGCAAATGTGGTGCCAATATTCAAAAAGGGGACAGAAACCGAACTTGGAAATTATAGGCCGGTAAGCTTAACCTCTACTGTGGGAAAAATCCTGGAGGGTTTCCTAAGAGATTCTATAATAGAGTATCTGAAGAAGAATAGCCTCATGACCCAATATCAACATGGGTTTACAAGGGACCGTTCCTGTCAGACTAATCTGATCAATTTTTATGAGGAGGCAAGTTCTGGACTGGACCAAGGAAATGCAGTGGATGTTGTGTATATGGACTTTTCAAAAGCTTTTGATACGGTTCCACACAAAAGGTTGATACATAAAATGAGAACAATGGGGATAGGGGAAAATATATGTATGTGGGTTAAGAATTGGTTCAGTGATAGGAAACAAAGGGTGGTTATTAATGGAAAACACTCAGACTAGGTCTCATTTAACAGTGGGGTACCACAGGGGTCAGTATTGGGCCCCCTTCTTTTTAACATATTTATTAATGACCTTGTAGGGGGCATACAGAGTACTATTTCAATATTTGCAGATGACACTAAACTCTGCAGGGTAATCAATACAGAGGAGGACAATTTTATATTACAGGAGGATCTATGTAAACTAGAAGCTTGGGCTGATAAATGGCAAATGAGCTTTAATGGGGATAAATGTAAGGTAATGCACTTGGGCAGAGGAAATAAAATGTATAATTATATGCTTAATTGTAAAACACTGGATAAATCTGTCACTGAAAAAGACCTGGGTGTATTGGTGGACGACAAGCTCATGTTTAGTGGCCAGTGTCAGGCAGCTGCTGCAAAGGCAAATAAAATAATGGGATGCGTTAAAAGAGGCATAGATGCTCATGAGGAGAAGATAATTTTACCTCTATACAAGTCATTAGTGCGACCACACTTAGAATACTGTGTACAGTTCTGGTCTCCGGTGTATAAGAAAGACATAGCTGAACTAGAGCGGGTGCAGAGCGACCAAGGTTATTAGAGGACTGGGGGGTCTGCAATACCAAGACAGGTTATTACACTTGGGGTTATTTACTGTGGAAAAACGAAGGCTTAGGGGTGATCTTATTACTATGTACAAGTATATGAGGGGACAGTACAAAGACCTTTCTACTGATCTTTTTACTCTGAGGCCAGAGACGGGGACAAGGGGGCATCTTCTACGTCTGGAGGAAAGAAGGTTTAATCATAATCACAGACAGGGATTCTTTACTGTAAGAGCAGTGAGACTATGGAGCTCTCTGCCTCATGATGTTGTAATGAGTGATTCACTAATAAAATTTAAGAAGGGCATGGATTCCTTTCTTGAAAAGTATAATATTACAGGTTGCAAAAACTAGATTCCATGATAGGGCGTTGATCCAGGGAACTAGTCTGATTGTCGTATGGAGTCGGGAAGGAATTTTTTTCCCCAATGTGGAGCTTAGTGTTTGCCACAGGGTTTTTTTTTGCCTTCCTCTGGATCAACATGTTAGGCTATGGGTTGAACTAGATGGACTTAGTCTTCCTTCAACCTTAAAAACTATGTTACTATGTATGTAACTTGTTATCTTCAGACATCCCCTCTAAGCAATGGCGCACGCCAGCAGTGAAGGCGGGAGAAGACGCTGGGTACAGGGAAGACTTTACCTCTGGGGGCCACATATAGGGCATGTGAGGGGTGGACACTTCCCGTATTCACCATTACTGAGCCCCCGCTCTGTACCGCTCTTATCTGAGTGCAGGAGACACAGCAGTCACTAATCAGCCACTCTCCGGCACTTGCAGCTGTCCGAGCTCTGCTGTGCCTGTTAGGGGTGAAGTTCGGGTCCTAGGAGGCAGTGACTATGCAGCCTGCAAAGCAGATGACAGCCCGGGTACCACGTCTCCGGATAAATCTCCACCTTGTGAGCTGCTTCTTGTGCAGCAGCCCCATGCAAGTCGCTCCGCTCTCCTCAGCCAGCTCCTGCTGAAGACAGCTCCTCTGCCCAATCTAGGAGCCCAATAGCCCTGATCACACCAGTGGTAGCCCAGTGCTGCTGGGGGGGGCAGGGCTAGATCCGATTTACAGATAGCAAATGTGACACCCCAGGGGTCTGGTTGCCACAGTGATAGAGATATTACGTCTGAGAGCAGGTGGGAGGTCCTTTGGTCAGGGATCCTGTGCATGCCACACCTCCTGCCCAGTCTTGGGAGGGGAAGGACTTCCCCTATATAAACCCGGGGCTGAGGCAGAGTTAGGGAGAAAGAAGACAGAACAAGAGTAGAGAAGAAAAGCAGCATAGCAAGAAACATCAGGAGCTCTGTGGGGAGCAGTGTTACAACGAGTCAGGGGCTGGCAGCTACAGAGCTCGCCCTGACTGAGAAGATTTCTTACCGGACCCGGAGTCCGAGGCTGTGGGGACTAACTCCTACCCAGCAGCAGAAACCGTCCGGCAGAGGATTTCAGGTCCTCTGGCCCAGAAGCCCGAAGGCACGGTCACACGCGTGGGACCAGCACCGCCATCGTGGAGCGGAAGCCATTAGAAGGCCCCGAGTCACCGGCCATACGGGTGAGCACCACACGGTACACTCAGGGACGTGGGCTACTTATTCCCGCCTCTAGCAAGGTAGCCAGAAGAGTACAGTTAGTTGGGAAGGCCTACAACTCCGCCTGGCCAGGGGAGATCCCATCTGCTCAAGGACTGACCAGGCCCCTATCACTAGCAAGTACTCCGGGAGGGTCTATCTTTGTCACCAGTAAAGACCCTGAACTACACCGCACCGTCTCTGAGTGGTTCCTGCTACCCCCATCATCCACGTCGGCTGCCCTGAGGCCATACCCCTCCCGTTGGGGGTTATACCATCCACGCTGCACCATCCTTCCACCGGCCTCAGCGGTCTGCCCTGCAGCGGCAGCTCCATAGCTGCGTTCAACGGGTGGCGTAGTCACCAACCATCTACTGCTAGTACATCGCCGCTCAGTTTGACTCCCTGGGCGCGGACCGGGTCGCCGCCACGAGACTACAACCCTCAAGAGATCCGGCTCCGGGTAAGCTCCCGCGTGCGCAACGCAGCGCGACACAGGCCCAGGGGCGCGTCAACTTTGGCGTAGTCGGCAGGATCTCGTGCCCGCAACCACCGGGTACTGCGTGCCTGAAAAGCAAAGACTGTTCAAACTTACCAGTGGTGAAGATTCCCGCTATCCGTGGAGGTTTCCCGCCATCCGGCGCCATCTTCTACCTTCTTCCCGCCATCCGCGAAGTTTTCCCGCCATCCGGCGCCATCTTCGACCTTCCCGCCATCCGTGGAGTTTTCCCGCCATTGGACGCCATCTTGAGGACGCCGCGCGGGAAGAAGAGGGGCGTGGACTCCGAAAGCGCGCGAGAACTGAAGCCCCGCCTCACGTCCGGACGTTGCGTAAGGTCCTGGAAGGAGCCCAGCAGACGCCGACGTCACCGGAGCGCGACGGAAGGTCCTCAACCCTGACGATCCACTGCGGAGCCGCGGCCTACGGAACAGGATCATCGCAAGGTAGGCCACGGTCCACTAGGGGGGAGGAAGATGTCGGATACGGAGGAGAGCTTCACTGCCTCAACCCCCGCCAGCGCCACCGCTGCTGCAGTTATGCCCTTCACCATGCCCTATATCCCGGGAGCAGCTTGGCTACCCCAGTACTCAGGGGAGTCACATACCCTGCATGACTTTAGAGAAAAGCTGGATAGCCTCTTCCAGGTGTACCCCCTCACAGAAGAGCAAAAAGTGAGCATCCTGGTGGCCCAACTAACCGGGGCAGCCAAAAGGGAAGTAAAATCCTGGCCACCTGGGAGGAAGACTGTCGCAGGGATACTAACCCGGCTGAAGGACACCTTTGATACCCGCACCTCAGCCGAGATTAAGCTTAGATTCTACGGGTGCAAGCAGCGAGCGCATGAGAGTATAAGGGACTATGCACTAAACCTACAAGAGGCCCTGAGGGCCATAAAGCAGACCGACCCTGATGGGGTGGGAAACGAGGACAGGCTGTTGACTGAACAATTTATAGAGGGTTTATATTGCAATGCCCACCGAACCCAGTTGCGGGCAATGGCCTTACAGGATCCCCATCTGGACTTTGCACAGTTCAAGGACAGAGCCATCCGGGTGCTCCGAGAACCGGCACCGGGTGGCGTTGTGACCCACAGGCGCCCAGCTATCACTTACCACCAGGAGGCGGCGCCCTTGTCGGCAGGGCCTGTGGGAGCTGATGCGCAGGCTTTGGACAATGACCCGGCTCCAGACCTACGCCATCAGGTCCAAGAGCTAGCTAAGAGCGTTGCTGCGCTAACCCGAACTGTGCAGTCTTTACAGGTTTCCACCCCAGGGAAGATCCAGCTGGCATCCGGACCGGAGGACATCCCGTGGCGTCGACCAAGGAGGACCCCACCGGCCAGAGGAAGACCCAGTGACCGATACAGCGAGGACGGACGACCCATCTGCCGCCGCTGCAATCAACCCGGACATATAGAAAGGTACTGTTCTTTAAACGGGCACAACCTGGGGTAGAGGGCCAACCCCCAGGAAAAAGATCACCAGGCCCATCGAACTGGCGCGACAGATATGTGGGAGGACGTCCAGTCTTGCCTGTGGTACTGGATGGCATTCCCATGAGTGCCCTACTGGACACCGGGTCACAGGTCACCACTATCCCGTACGTGCTCTTTAAGCAGTACTGGAATGACTCGGATATTACCCGCTACCCTGACGACGACTTGAGTATCATTGCCAGCAATGGCCAGCCCGTGCCACAGATCGGATTTAAAGAGGTGACCATCAAAATCGGTAGAGTCGAACTGGCAGCACAGGGACTGATCATTGTAGACATTGACAAACATGAGAGCCACCCAAAAATAACTCTAGGAACTAATGTAATTGAGAATTGTCTTGCAGAGGTGATTTTCCTTCTACAGCAGGTTGCCAAGAACGCCAGCTCCGGCGAGCAGCGAGTGCTCCAGAAAGAGATCCGGGCACTGATGCGACGGCAACAGGTGGAACTCTCCGGCGGTGAGATTGGTAGCGTAAGAATGTGTGACCCTTTCCCTATTGCCATGCCCCCAAAAAGCGAAATGATGATTTGGTGCCGGGCAGCTATTGGTCTGAGAGGTAGAGATTACCAGGCAATGGTAGAACCAGTTTACTCAGACAGTAGGCCCACCATTTTGACAGCACGGGGGGTGGTCAATGTACGCCATGGGAGGGTGCCTGTTCGCATAATCAATATCGGGGAGAGGGAAGTGTACCTGCCCCGGTATGCCACGCTAGCAAAATTATATACCATCAACCAAAACTCTATACAGTCTGTGGAACCCTTGCCTCCATCTCACCCGGAGGAAGGTAACGGCTCTAAGAAAGTAATGGAGGATTGGCGTCAGCAACTACACTTGGGAACTGACTCCACTCCCTCCCACCAGAAACAGGGAGTCTACCGGGTGGTTCAAGAGTATGAGAGAGTGTTTAGTAAACACCCGTTAGACTTCGGGCGAGTCAAGGGGGTAGAACACCGCATCCCCACGGGAGATCATCCTCCCATAAAAGAGAGGTATCGACCCGTACCCCCTGCACATTACCAACACGCCAAGGGGATGCTTAGAGACATGAAGGAGGCTGGGGTAATCCGGGATAGCTGTAGCCCCTGGGCAGCCCCGCTAGTTTTAGTCAAAAAGAAAGACAACACCATGAGGATGTGTGTAGATTACCGGAAAATCAACCGTATCACACACAAGGATGCGTACCCCTTACCAAGGATAGAGGAGTCATTGGCTGCTTTAAGATCTGCTAACTTCTTCTCTACCTTGGATCTCACTAGCGGGTACTGGCAGGTTCCTGTAGCAGAGGCGGACCGGGAGAAGACCGCATTCACCACCCCGATGGGACTTAGTGAGTTCACCTGCATGCCGTTCGGACTCTGCAACGCCCCAGGAACCTTCCAACGATTAATGGAGTGCTGTCTGGGCCACAGAAACTTCGAGACGGTCCTGTTGTACCTGGACGATGTCATCGTATACTCCAAAACTTATGAGGACCACCTGAAACACCTGGCGGAGGTGTTCGAAGCTCTGGCGAGTTACGGCCTAAAGGTGAAACCCTCCAAGTGTCACCTCCTGAAACCAAAGGTGCAGTACCTGGGACACGTGGTGAGCGCTGACGGAGTGGCTCCCGACCCCGATAAGATCACCGCAATTAAGGGATGGCCAAGCCCCTCCAGCGTAAAAGAAGTGCGGCAGTTCCTCGGGTTGGTAGGCTACTACCGAAGGTTTATTCCCGGTTTCACCAAAAAGGCAGCGCCTATGCAGGACCTCCTGATAGGCCAGTCCCGGAAGGCCAAGAACCAGAAGCCGCCCTTCAAATGGGAAGAGCTAGAAGAAGAGTCCTTCCGCCAGCTGAAGATGGCCCTCACGGGGGATGAAATCTTGGCGTACCCGGATTATAGCCAGCCCTTCATCCTCTACACCGACGCCAGTAACATCGGGCTAGGAGCCGTACTGTCCCAGATCCAGCAGGGGAAAGAACGAGTAATCGCCTACGCCAGCCGAAAACTGCGACCCACCGAAAGGAACCCCGAGAATTATAGCTCATTTAAGCTAGAGTTCCTGGCCGTGGTATGGGCAGTCACTGAGCGCTTTAAGCGTTACCTTGCTTCTTCCCGGTTCACCGTGTACACGGATAACAACCCGTTGACACACCTGGACACGGCAAGACTCGGTGCCCTGGAGCAGAGGTGGATGGCCCGTCTGTCCAACTACGAGTTCATAATCAAATACCGGGCAGGGCGCTCCAATACTAACGCGGACGCCCTGTCCAGGATGCCCAACCTGCCGGACGAAGGAGAAGATCCGGAGGGACTGGAAGAAATTGAACTCCCTGCGTTCCACCGTCATGGGACTATCCAGTATTCCCACCGGGTAAGGAGTAAGCAGGCTGCTACGTTGAACCCCTTACCTCACTACAACTGGGCGGGAACGCAAGACAGCGACCCTGCCGTCCGACTGGTGAAGGAGATGCTGACTCGGCCGGAGGCTCGCCTTGAACCAGACGCTCCGGAGGAAGCCAAACAACTATGGGCAGAGAAGAGTCGACTGTTCCTTTACAAAGGGAAGTTGTGCCGCAGAATGGTTAACTCCCGGACGCATGAATTACTCTGGCAAGTAGTGGTGCCACGAAGAGACGCAGCCATGGTGATGGAGGCATACCACGACGGAGCTGGACACTTCGGGTGGAAGAAGCTGGAGTTCCTGCTGCGCGAGCGATTCCACTGGGTAGGCATGAGGGGAACCATTGAGAAGTGGTGCAGAGACTGTGGCCCGTGCAACCTGAGAAGGAAGGACCGCGCCAGCCAGAAGACTCCCCTGCAGTCCATCGTCACCCGGCAACCGTTGGAACTGGTAGCCTTGGATCATGTAAAACTGACCCCAAGCAGAAGTGGCTACGTCTACGCGTTAACCATCGTGGATCATTACTCCCGGTTTCTGGTTGTCGTCCCCGTCAAGGACTTAACGGCTCAAACAGCAGCTAGAGCCTTCCAGCAGCACTTTTGCCGTCCACACGGGTACCCGGACCAAGTGCTGACGGACCAGGGACCTGCCTTTGAAGCGGAGGTCTTCCAGGAATTCTGCAATCTGTATGGCTGCCGGAAGATAAGGACGACACCCTACCATCCGCAGACTAATGGACTTTGTGAAAAAATGAACCAGGTGGTAATGGATCTTCTAAAAACATTGCCCCTGGAAGAACGCAGTCTGTGGCCTGAAAAGTTGCCCGATCTGGTGGACCTATACAACCACATCCCGGTAGGTTCCACCAACTGTACCCCGGCTTACCTAATGAGGGCAAGACCTGGTAAGTTACCTGTTGACCTGGAAATGGGAGTCCTGACACCCGAGGACACTTCACCAGAAACAGACTGGGACACAGAGAGGCAGCAGCAGTACCGGAGAGTACAGGAGAGCGTGGAGCGAAGCCTCTGTCAGGCTAGGGAAAGACAAGAGAAAACTTACAACCAGTATGCTCCCGCTGTTCCCCTGGTACCCGGAGAGCAGGTCTTGAAGAGGAAGAGACGGCTCCACAAGTTGGACGACCAGTGGGAGAAGGACCCGTACACCGTACTGCCCTCAAGCCACGAAAACCCGAAGGTCTGTACCATCAGTAAAGACGGAGGGGAAACCACAGCCATTGTATCCCGGGACCACCTGAAGAAGTGTCCCGAACAACTGAGGAACCCTGAAGAGGAACAAGAAGACCATCGACCCGTAGAGGAAAGGGAAGATATGGTTAGTACCGTGCTCGGGGACTTCCCTCGGTCTTGGACTCAAGTCAATGGTGCAGTTGTGGTACCCGTACTCACCTTCCTCCAACCATCATCCCAAGAACCTACGGAGCAACCGGTAGAGCTGGAAGAACAGCCGGTCCAGGAGGCAGAAGACTCTACACAAGCAGACCCGGAAAATCAACCCTCTGCTTATAGTGAGCATGCCATACCCCTAGTGAGCCAGAGGGCCCATGGACAGCTGCCCAGTTTACCCTTGGCAGCTCCTACACCCTGTAGTTCAGGGCCAGACAGTCAGCTCCGTAGGTCCACTAGGGCCACTAGAGGCCAGCTACCCGCACGTTGGAGGATCTAAATGTTTAAGCTATCTTATAATGTTTACTTGTTTATAGTTGCTTGTGTATAATTTTGTGTTTCTAGTTATTTGTAGGAGTCCTTGGTGGATTTACCGGGAATCCTTGTACATAGTTGGAGCGTAACCCAGGATGGACTAAAGACTGTTAAGGACTCGGGGCAGGACAGGCCCCTACCTGGTTACGTCTCCCTGTTTTGGTGAAATGGACACCTTGCTGTTCAAAACTGCACCCGGTTGCGGACACGCCGTAACCATCTTATGTGTTTTTCTTATTGTATTGTTATTGTTATACCTTGTTATGTTTTTCTAAAAAAAAAAAAAATATGTTTAGTCCCGGAGTACTAAATTTCACTAGGGGGGAATGTGACACCCCAGGGGTCTGGTTGCCACAGTGATAGAGATATTACGTCTGAGAGCAGGTGGGAGGTCCTTTGGTCAGGGATCCTGTGCATGCCACACCTCCTGCCCAGTCTTGGGAGGGGAAGGACTTCCCCTATATAAACCCGGGGCTGAGGCAGAGTTAGGGAGAAAGAAGACAGAACAAGAGTAGAGAAGAAAAGCAGCATAGCAAGAAACATCAGGAGCTCTGTGGGGAGCAGTGTTACAACGAGTCAGGGGCTGGCAGCTACAGAGCTCGCCCTGACTGAGAAGATTTCTTACCGGACCCGGAGTCCGAGGCTGTGGGGACTAACTCCTACCCAGCAGCAGAAACCGTCCGGCAGAGGATTTCAGGTCCTCTGGCCCAGAAGCCCGAAGGCACGGTCACACGCGTGGGACCAGCACCGCCATCGTGGAGCGGAAGCCATTAGAAGGCCCCGAGTCACCGGCCATACGGGTGAGCACCACACGGTACACTCAGGGACGTGGGCTACTTATTCCCGCCTCTAGCAAGGTAGCCAGAAGAGTACAGTTAGTTGGGAAGGCCTACAACTCCGCCTGGCCAGGGGAGATCCCATCTGCTCAAGGACTGACCAGGCCCCTATCACTAGCAAGTACTCCGGGAGGGTCTATCTTTGTCACCAGTAAAGACCCTGAACTACACCGCACCGTCTCTGAGTGGTTCCTGCTACCCCCATCATCCACGTTGGCTGCCCTGAGGCCATACCCCTCCCGTTGGGGGTTATACCATCCACGCTGCACCATCCTTCCACCGGCCTCAGCGGTCTGCCCTGCAGCGGCAGCTCCATAGCTGCGTTCAACGGGTGGCGTAGTCACCAACCATCTACTGCTAGTACATCGCCGCTCAGTTTGACTCCCTGGGCGCGGACCGGGTCGCCGCCACGAGACTACAACCCTCAAGAGATCCGGCTCCGGGTAAGCTCCCGCGTGCGCAACGCAGCGCGACACAGGCCCAGGGGCGCGTCACAAACTAATCAGCCCTAGATATTTCTAATAGCTGCAGAGCAGGCGACATAACTCTGACCGGTGTCCTCATAGACCTCTCCTCAGCCGGGACTAATAAGAGCAGTAAGATGGCCGTCATGGGGTCCATTGTTAGATCTCGGCTGCCATAGAAACTCATCGGCACCATGATCGCGCCTCCCTCTCCGGTCTTAAGTGCCTAAATGCTGTGAAAGCCACTGACTGTGTCATATAAGGGGTTAAGCTGCCAGGATCAGGGTTGGCTCCACTGCTGGCGCCTGAGGCAGGAGCGGGACTGTGTTATACCGCCACACGACTGCCGCAGATCTTGTAAGAGTCCTGACTGCACCTGCCTGATGATAATGTGTCCTATAACGCGGGTCCTGGTACCAGACTGCCCTTTACATATTAATCACTAGCAGGGAACCAGTTACTTACAGGTTCTAGTTTCTGATGTGTTTCCAGGACCTGTAGTTATCAACATTTTACCCTTAAGGCCCAGTTATAATATTACTGCAACACTCTCACTACATATGAGCATCCTGTACCTGTATACCTGCCCTGTGTGCGGCGCAAAAGTATATAACAAAATGTGTGTACACAAATACCTATCTCCTGAATGGTATTACTGCTAGATCTCCTGTACATAGAAATATGAGGTTCTTAGCGCACACTTTGAGCAAATTGTGCGAGCCCATCTGCCACCGTCAAGGCGACCTCTTCAGATGGGTCCCTACACTAACACTACACTAACTTACTAACTGGGACCACCATTTTTAATGTTTATTATTACTGTACTAATGCAATCAATTGTACCTGTTATAATTCATTTTTTAATTAGTTTTATAATTTTTTATTACTCTTGTGTTTATGATAATGGTATTACTAAAATCCCTATACTTAGTGTTGATCCAGAAGAAGGCAAAAACCCCAGGACACCTTCAGCCAATTTGTGTCACAGGGGAAAAATTCCTTCTTGACCCCGAGAAAAGGCGATCAGTCCTAGGACCCTGGATCAAATCTAATAATGTTATTACTAGTTATTAATAATTCTTATTAATATTACACAACTAATTGTACTGCTACTGCAGTTATTAGTATTTTAATTTAGGTTTTTGTACTTTTTATAGATTATATATTATTTATGTCCTGCTATCTTATTACTTTGCTATTCTAACTTTTCTATAACTACTTAAAATAATCAAAACAACACTATAATTATTTTTATATTCTTACTATTATTAACATCCTGCTATCTTATTACAGTATTATTCTACTTTCCTATCACTACTAATACTACCCTATACCTAGAGTGTTGATCCAGAAGAAGGCAAAAACCCCAGGACACCTTCAGCCAATTTGTGTCACTGAGGAAAAATTCCTTCTTGACCCCGAGAAAAGGCGATCAGTCCTAGGACCCTGGATCAAACCTAATAATGTTATTATTAGTTGTATAATTAATATATTACTTATTGTACTACTGGAGTTATTTTAATTTATGTTTTTATTTTTATAAATATAGCTATTTAATATTCTTCTTATTATTAATAACCTGCTATATTTTTACATTATTATTATTCTTTCCTATCACTACTAATACTACCCTATAACTACAGTATTGATCCAGAAGAAGGCAAAAACCCCTGGACACCTTCAGCCAATTTGTGTCACAGGGGAAAAATTCCTTCTTGACCCCGAGAAAAGGCGATCAGTCCTTGGACCCTGGATCACACTGCTATTCTACCTACTACTATTACTACTGTTATTTTATTACTATTTTATTTATTTCTTACTATTATCACTAGTATTATTACTCTTATTACACTAATACTGATACACTACCACTATATTACACTATCCTGCTGTTATTTGGTGGTCTGATACTTACCAGCCGGTATTGCCGTATGTGATGTTATCGGCAGAGAGGTTCCAGCAGGATGGTCCACATGATGTTCCTCTTTCCTCTCAAATACCGGTTGATGTACTGGCGGAAGTTGGTCTGGTTCTCCTTCTTCCTTCTTGTTGTTGGGATCGGTTGTCTTCTTTTCTGGCCTTTGGCCGTCACTTCCCCCCTAGGGATCTTGATGTGGAGTTTCATCTTCTTTGCTTTCTCTTCTTTCTCTTCTTTCTCTTCTTCCTCTTCTTCCTCTTCATCCAGGTAGGTGCACAGTTCTTTTAGTGTCTTCTGTCTTAAATCCATGATGTCCAGCTTTATCTTCTTTGCTGCTTTCTCCTCTTCTTCCTTCTCTTCTTCCTCGTCTTCCTCTTCATCCAGGTACTTGCGCCGTTCTTTTAGTTCCTTGCGCCTTTCTTCCCTCTTCCTTTTCTCCCTGGCTTTATACTCTTCGATGCATCTTCTTTGGGCAATGGGGTTGGTCGGCATAAGGCGCTGGAAGAGAAGAGATGAAGTTAGGAGGCTACATGGAAGATCCGAATACACAGCTACCTTATAGAAGAGGCCGTAGCGTTGCCCTGAGTCGTCTCACTGACCTCCTTCTTGTAGAGGGGAGAAGGGAGAAACTTCACACAATATGCCAGTCTCCTCAGCTGTTCCTCAGGACTGATGTAATCTGCAGAAAACACAACCAGATATTAGGAGCAATCCTCACCGTACAAAGAGGACGTATGTATGTTAATGTGACACCCCAGGGGTCTGGTTGCCACAGTGATAGAGATATTACGTCTGAGAGCAGGTGGGAGGTCCTTTGGTCAGGGATCCTGTGCATGCCACACCTCCTGCCCAGTCTTGGGAGGGGAAGGACTTCCCCTATATAAACCCGGGGCTGAGGCAGAGTGAGTGAGAAAGAAGACAGAACAAGAGTAGAGAAGAGAAGCAGCATAGCAAGAAACATCAGGAGCTCTGTGGGGAGCAGTGTTACAACGAGTCAGGGGCTGGCAGCTACAGAGCTCGCCCTGACTGAGGAGATTTCTTACCGGACCCGGAGTCCGAGGCTGTGGGGACTAACTCCTACCCAGCAGCAGAAACCGTCCGGCAGAGGATTTCAGGTCCTCTGGCCCAGAAGCCCGAAGGCACGGTCACACGCGTGGGACCAGCACCGCCATCGTGGAGCGGAAGCCATTAGAAGGCCCCGAGTCACCGGCCATACGGGTGAGCACCACACGGTACACTCAGGGACGTGGGCTACTTATTCCCGCCTCTAGCAAGGTAGCCAGAAGAGTACAGTTAGTTGGGAAGGCCTACAACTCCGCCTGGCCAGGGGAGATCCCATCTGCTCAAGGACTGACCAGGCCCCTATCACTAGCAAGTACTCCGGGAGGGTCTATCTTTGTCACCAGTAAAGACCCTGAACTGCACCGCACCGTCTCTGAGTGGTTCCTGCTACCCCCATCATCCACGTCGGCTGCCCTGAGGCCATACCCCTCCCATTGGGGGTTATACCATCCACGCTGCACCATCCTTCCACCGGCCTCAGCGGTCTGCCCTGCAGCGGCAGCTCCATAGCTGCATTCAACGGGTGGCGTAGTCACCAACCATCTACTGCTAGTACATCGCCGCTCAGTTTGACTCCCTGGGCGCGGACCGGGTCGCCGCCACGAGACTACAACCCTCAAGAGATCCGGCTCCGGGTAAGCTCCCGCGTGCGCAACGCAGCGCGACACAGGCCCAGGGGCGCGTCAACTTTGGCGTAGTCGGCAGGATCTCGTGCCCGCAACCACCGGGTACTGCGTGCCTGAAAAGCAAAGACTGTTCAAACTTACCAGTGGTGAAGATTCCCGCTATCCGTGGAGGTTTCCCGCCATCCGGCGCCATCTTCTACCTTCTTCCCGCCATCCGCGAAGTTTTCCCGCCATCCGGCGCCATCTTCGACCTTCTTCCCGCCATCCGTGGAGTTTTCCCGCCATTGGACGCCATCTTGAGGACGCCGCGCGGGAAGAAGAGGGGCGTGGACTCCGAAAGCGCGCGAGAACTGAAGCCCCGCCTCACGTCCGGACGTTGCGTAAGGTCCTGGAAGGAGCCCAGCAGACGCCGACGTCACCGGAGCGCGACGGAAGGTCCTCAACCCTGACGATCCACTGCGGAGCCGCGGCCTACGGAACAGGATCATCGCAAGGTAGGCCACGGTCCACTAGGGGGGAGGAAGATGTCGGATACGGAGGAGAGCTTCACTGCCTCAATCCCCGCCAGCGCCACCGCTGCTGCAGTTATGCCCTTCACCATGCCCTATATCCCGGGAGCAGCTTGGCTACCCCAGTACTCAGGGGAGTCACATACCCTGCATGACTTTAGAGAAAAGCTGGATAGCCTCTTCCAGGTGTACCCCCTCACAGAAGAGCAAAAAGTGAGCATCCTGGTGGCCCAACTAACCGGGGCAGCCAAAAGGGAAGTAAAATCCTGGCCACCTGGGAGGAAGACTGTCGCAGGGATACTAACCCGGCTGAAGGACACCTTTGATACCCGCACCTCAGCCGAGATTAAGCTTAGATTCTACGGGTGCAAGCAGCGAGCGCATGAGAGTATAAGGGACTATGCACTAAACCTACAAGAGGCCCTGAGGGCCATAAAGCAGACCGACCCTGATGGGGTGGGAAAAGAGGACAGGCTGTTGACTGAACAATTTATAGAGGGTTTATATTGCAATGCCCACCGAACCCAGTTGCGGGCAATGGCCTTACAGGATCCCCATCTGGACTTTGCACAGTTCAAGGACAGAGCCATCCGGGTGCTCCGAGAACCGGCACCGGGTGGCGTTGTGACCCACAGGCGCCCAGCTATCACTTACCACCAGGAGGCGGCGCCCTTGTCGGCAGGGCCTGTGGGAGCTGATGCGCAGGCTTTGGACAATGACCCGGCTCCAGACCTACGCCATCAGGTCCAAGAGCTAGCTAAGAGCGTTGCTGCGCTAACCCGAACTGTGCAGTCTTTACAGGTTTCCACCCCAGGGAAGATCCAGCTGGCATCCGGACCGGAGGACATCCCGTGGCGTCGACCAAGGAGGACCCCACCGGCCAGAGGAAGACCCAGTGACCGATACAGCGAGGACGGACGACCCATCTGCCGCCGCTGCAATCAACCCGGACATATGGAAAGGTACTGTTCTTTAAACGGGCACAACCTGGGGTAGAGGGCCAACCCCCAGGAAAAAGATCACCAGGCCCATCGAACTGGCGCGACAGATATGTGGGAGGACGTCCAGTCTTGCCTGTGGTACTGGATGGCATTCCCATGAGTGCCCTACTGGACACCGGGTCACAGGTCACCACTATCCCGTACGTGCTCTTTAAGCAGTACTGGAATGACTCGGAGATTACCCGCTACCCTGACGACGACTTGAGTATCATCGCCAGCAATGGCCAGCCCGTGCCACAGATCGGATTTAAAGAGGTGACCATCAAAATCGGTAGAGTCGAACTGGCAGCACAGGGACTGATCATTGTAGACATTGACAAACATGAGAGCCACCCAAAAATAACTCTAGGAACTAATGTAATTGAGAATTGTCTTGCAGAGGTGATTTTCCTTCTACAGCAGGTTGCCAAGAACGCCAGCTCCGGCGAGCAGCGAGTGCTCCAGAAAGAGATCCGGGCACTGATGCGACGGCAACAGGTGGAACTCTCCGGCGGTGAGATTGGTAGTGTAAGAATGTGTGACCCTTTCCCTATTGCCATGCCCCCAAAAAGCGAAATGATGATTTGGTGCCGGGCAGCTATTGGTCTGAGAGGTAGAGATTACCAGGCAATGGTAGAACCAGTTTACTCAGACAGTAGGCCCACCATTTTGACAGCACGGGGGGTGGTCAATGTACGCCATGGGAGGGTGCCCGTTCGCATAATCAATATCGGGGAGAGGGAAGTGTACCTGCCCCGGTATGCCACGCTAGCAAAATTATATACCATCAACCAAAACTCTATACAGTCTGTGGAACCCTTGCCTCCATCTCACCCGGAGGAAGGTAACGGCTCTAAGAAAGTAATGGAGGATTGATGTCAGCAACTACACTTGGGAACTGACTCCACTCCCTCCCACCAGAAACAGGGAGTCTACCGGGTGGTTCAAGAGTATGAGAGAGTGTTTAGTAAACACCCGTTAGACTTCGGGCGAGTCAAGGGGGTAGAACACCGCATCCCCACGGGAGATCATCCTCCCATAAAAGAGAGGTATCGACCCGTACCCCCTGCACATTACCAACACGCCAAGGGGATGCTTAGAGACATGAAGGAGGCTGGGGTAATCCGGGATAGCTGTAGCCCCTGGGCAGCCCCGCTAGTTTTAGTCAAAAAGAAAGACAACACCATGAGGATGTGTGTAGATTACCGGAAAATCAACCGTATCACACACAAGGATGCGTACCCCTTACCAAGGATAGAGGAGTCATTGGCTGCTTTAAGATCTGCTAACTTCTTCTCTACCTTGGATCTCACTAGCGGGTACTGGCAGGTTCCTGTAGCAGAGGCGGACCGGGAGAAGACCGCATTCACCACCCCGATGGGACTTAATGAGTTCACCTGCATGCCGTTCGGACTCTGCAACGCCCCAGGAACCTTCCAACGATTAATGGAGTGCTGTCTGGGCCACAGAAACTTCGAGACGGTCCTGTTGTACCTGGACGATGTCATCGTATACTCCAAAACTTATGAGGACCACCTGAAACACCTGGCGGAGGTGTTCGAAGCTCTGGCGAGTTACGGCCTAAAGGTGAAACCCTCCAAGTGTCACCTCCTGAAACCAAAGGTGCAGTACCTGGGACACGTGGTGAGCGCTGACGGAGTGGCTCCCGACCCCGATAAGATCACCGCAATTAAGGGATGGCCAAGCCCCTCCAGCGTAAAAGAAGTGCGGCAGTTCCTCGGGTTGGTAGGCTACTACCGAAGGTTTATTCCCGGTTTCACCAAAAAGGCAGCGCCTATGCAGGACCTCCTGATAGGCCAGTCCCGGAAGGCCAAGAACCAGAAGCCGCCCTTCAAATGGGAAGAGCTAGAAGAAGAGTCCTTCCGCCAGCTGAAGATGGCCCTCACGGGGGATGAAATCTTGGCGTACCCGGATTATAGCCAGCCCTTCATCCTCTACACCGACGCCAGTAACATCGGGCTAGGAGCCGTACTGTCCCAGATCCAGCAGGGGAAAGAACGAGTAATCGCCTACGCCAGCCGAAAACTGCGACCCACCGAAAGGAACCCCGAGAATTATAGCTCATTTAAGCTGCAGTTCCTGGCCGTGGTATGGGCAGTCACTGAGCGCTTTAAGCATTACCTTGCTTCTTCCCGGTTCACCGTGTACACTGATAACAACCCGTTGACACACCTGGACACGGCAAGACTCGGTGCCCTGGAGCAGAGGTGGATGGCCCGTCTGTCCAACTACGAGTTCATAATCAAATACCGGGCAGGGCGCTCCAATACTAACGCGGACGCCCTGTCCAGGATGCCCAACCTGCCGGACGAAGGAGAAGATCCGGAGGGACTGGAAGAAATTGAACTCCCTGCGTTCCACCGTCATGGGACTATCCAGTATTCCCACCGGGTAAGGAGTAAGCAGGCTGCTACGTTGAACCCCTTACCTCACTACAACTGGGCGGAAACGCAAGACAGCGACCCTGCCGTCCGACTGGTGAAGGAGATGCTGACTCGGCCGGAGGCTCGCCTTGAACCAGACGCTCCGGAGGAAGCCAAACAACTATGGGCAGAGAAGAGTCGACTGTTCCTTTACAAAGGGAAGTTGTGCCGCAGAATGGTTAACTCCCGGACGCATGAATTACTCTGGCAAGTAGTGGTGCCACGAAGAGACGCAGCCATGGTGATGGAGGCATACCACGACGGAGCTGGACACTTCGGGTGGAAGAAGCTGGAGTTCCTGCTGCGCGAGCGATTCCACTGGGTAGGCATGAGGGGAACCATTGAGAAGTGGTGCAGAGACTGTGGCCCGTGCAACCTGAGAAGGAAGGACCGCGCCAGCCAGAAGACTCCCCTGCAGTCCATCGTCACCCGGCAACCGTTGGAACTGGTAGCCTTGGATCATGTAAAACTGACCCCAAGCAGAAGTGGCTACGTCTACGCGTTAACCATCGTGGATCATTACTCCCGGTTTCTGGTTGTCGTCCCCGTCAAGGACTTAACGGCTCAAACAGCAGCTAGAGCCTTCCAGCAGCACTTTTGCCGTCCACACGGGTACCCGGACCAAGTGCTGACGGACCAGGGACCTGCCTTTGAAGCGGAGGTCTTCCAAGAATTCTGCAATCTGTATGGCTGCCGGAAGATAAGGACGACACCCTACCATCCGCAGACTAATGGACTTTGTGAAAAAATGAACCAGGTGGTAATGGATCTTCTAAAAACATTGCCCCTGGAAGAACGCAGTCTGTGGCCTGAAAAGTTGCCCGATCTGGTGGACCTATACAACCACATCCCGGTAGGTTCCACCAACTGTACCCCGGCTTACCTAATGAGGGCAAGACCTAGTAAGTTACCTGTTGACCTGGAAATGGGAGTCCTGACACCCGAGGACACTTCACCAGAAACAGACTGGGACACAGAGAGGCAGCAGCAGTACCGGAGAGTGCAGGAGAGCGTGGAGCGAAGTCTCTGTCAGGCTAGGGAAAGACAAGAGAAAACTTACAACCAGTATGCTCCCGCTGTTCCCCTGGTACCCGGAGAGCAGGTCTTGAAGAGGAAGAGACGGCTCCACAAGTTGGACGACCAGTGGGAGAAGGACCCGTACACCGTACTGCCCTCAAGCCACGAAAACCCGAAGGTCTGTACCATCAGTAAAGACGGAGGGGAAACCACAGCCATTGTATCCCGGGACCACCTGAAGAAGTGTCCCGAACAACTGAGGAACCCTGAAGAGGAACAAGAAGACCATCGACCCGTAGAGGAAAGGGAAGATATGGTTAGTACCGTGCTCGGGGACTTCCCTCGGTCTTGGACTCAAGTCAATGGTGCAGTTGTGGTACCCGTACTCACCTTCCTCCAACCATCATCCCAAGAACCTACGGAGCAACCGGTAGAGCTGGAAGAACAGCCGGTCCAGGAGGCAGAAGACTCTACACAAGCAGACCCGGAAAATCAACCCTCTGCTTATAGTGAGCATGCCATACCCCTAGTGAGCCAGAGGGCCCATGGACAGCTGCCCAGTTTACCCTTGGCAGCTCCTACACCCTGTAGTTCAGGGCCAGACAGTCAGCTCCGTAGGTCCACTAGGGCCACTAGAGGCCAGCTACCCGCACGTTGGAGGATCTAAATGTTTAAGCTATCTTATAATGTTTACTTGTTTATAGTTGCTTGTGTATAATTTTGTGTTTCTAGTTCTTTTTAGGAGTCCTTGGTGGATTTACCGGGAATCCTTGTACATAGTTGGAGCGTAACCCAGGATGGACTAAAGACTGTTAAGGACTCGGGGCAGGACAGGCCCCTACCTGGTTACGTCTCCCTGTTTTGGTGAAATGGACACCTTGCTTTTCAAAAACTGCACCCGGTTGCGGACACGCCGTAACCATCTTATGTGTTTTTCTTATTGTATTGTCATTGTTATACCTTGTTATGTTTTTCTAAAAAAAAAAAAATGTTTAGTCCCGGAGTACTAAATTTCACTAGGGGGGAATGTGACACCCCAGGGGTCTGGTTGCCACAGTGATAGAGATATTACGTCTGAGAGCAGGTGGGAGGTCCTTTGGTCAGGGATCCTGTGCATGCCACACCTCCTGCCCAGTCTTGGGAGGGGAAGGACTTCCCCTATATAAACCCGGGGCTGAGGCAGAGTGAGTGAGAAAGAAGACAGAACAAGAGTAGAGAAGAGAAGCAGCATAGCAAGAAACATCAGGAGCTCTGTGGGGAGCAGTGTTACAACGAGTCAGGGGCTGGCAGCTACAGAGCTCGCCCTGACTGAGATTTCTTACCGGACCCGGAGTCCGAGGCTGTGGGGACTAACTCCTACCCAGCAGCAGAAACCGTCCGGCAGAGGATTTCAGGTCCTCTGGCCCAGAAGCCCGAAGGCACGGTCACACGCGTGGGACCAGCACCGCCATCGTGGAGCGGAAGCCATTAGAAGGCCCCGAGTCACCGGCCATACGGGTGAGCACCACACGGTACACTCAGGGACGTGGGCTACTTATTCCCGCCTCTAGCAAGGTAGCCAGAAGAGTACAGTTAGTTGGGAAGGCCTACAACTCCGCCTGGCCAGGGGAGATCCCATCTGCTCAAGGACTGACCAGGCCCCTATCACTAGCAAGTACTCCGGGAGGGTCTATCTTTGTCACCAGTAAAGACCCTGAACTGCACCGCACCGTCTCTGAGTGGTTCCTGCTACCCCCATCATCCACGTCGGCTGCCCTGAGGCCATACCCCTCCCGTTGGGGGTTATACCATCCACGCTGCACCATCCTTCCACCGGCCTCAGCGGTCTGCCCTGCAGCGGCAGCTCCATAGCTGCATTCAACGGGTGGCGTAGTCACCAACCATCTACTGCTAGTACATCGCCGCTCAGTTTGACTCCCTGGGCGCGGACCGGGTCGCCGCCACGAGACTACAACCCTCAAGAGATCCGGCTCCGGGTAAGCTCCCGCGTGCGCAACGCAGCGCGACACAGGCCCAGGGGCGCGTCATTAAGACTGTCAGAAGGAGCTCACTGATGGATTCTCAGTTAACTAGTTCTGCAGCCAGCAATAGACAGTACAGCACAGAGGGTACAGGAGGCAAACTGTGCACAATTTTCAATAAAACTCAGAAAAATATTTACCACCAAGTATATGCATTAAAGGAAAGAAAATGTCCCCACAGATGAGTCTGTTTAATGAAAGCCCCAGAAAGCCATGTAACAAGAGTATAGAGAACGGTGAGTGAGTGATGGATACTACCGGGTCCAACGCTGGCAGAATACTCCATCCCCATGGTGTCCGCTGATATCTTCTCTTGTAGAAATGTCTCCAAAATCTATAAAACCTCAGGAGGCGTCAGCAGAGGGTTTGGTGATTGGCTGATATTTCTTTGGTCTTAGAAACATTGGCTATAAATAATTCGGGGGCTCTGCTGGGGAAAGGGCAAATTGGGAAATGTGTAGGATATTTACTGTTCTGTATCTGAGCTTCATTAAAGGGGAATTATCAGATGGAACAAGTCATCCCCTTATCCCTGGGCTCGGTGACGACTGATAGATCAGTGGGGTCCGACCGCGGGAAACTCCAGCAATCACCAAAAAAGGGCAGTGACCCCCATTAGAAGTGATCGCTGGATCCTTCCAGATGGGAGATGTGATGAGTGTGGCGCCCCCCACTGGTGTCTCAGCGTATCATGTGTTGGGGAATAATGACTTCTCCTCTGGTAAATGGGCTGATTCCTGTCAGTTGTGGTCGCTGAGTGCGTGTGATGGGATGTGGCTCCGTCTATTAGATTATATCACGTCTTATACCTAGAATCTCTCGCTGATCGCAGGTGTCTGTCTTCACACTCAGATGAGATGGAACAAACTGACCACATAGGAGGTTTTTTTTTTTTTCAAATTCAAACCGAGCAATCCTATTGGCTGAGTATGACTGTCGTTACCATGGTGACAGAATGTTAAAGGGACAGAACATTAATAATGTATAATAGTGTATTTTATTACATATTTCACATAATAGTGGCTGATATATGGACCTGTACAGATAATACACTTCTATAACTCCTCATATTTTTCATACAGCAATTTGGTGGTGCTGCAGAGATATTTTGGGCGTAATATAACTTGTGCTGGCAATTGATCATCTATAAAGTAGTCTGGTAATGTATGTAATGGTCCTAAGATTGTGGTTTTATGTTCAATACAAATCTAAATATTAATCAGACGTCACTCCCTGCTATTTGAAGGGTTTTTGTCCCTTTCCCTATGTCAGAGTAGTATCACATATAGCTCGGATACGCTGCAGCCTTCAGAACAATGAGGTCCGTTGTGGCTTTCCCCTGCACATTCGGCCATTATATAAGTGACGGCAGCTGCGTTGTGTCCCTGCACGGCTGATAGCGTCGCTGTGCAGGGATTCAGTATGGTGGAGCTGGGGCTCTTTTCTTTTATGGGTCGATACAAGTCTTGTTCAGACATATAAATATGCCTTGATTACATTGTAGAAAAGAAGGGTGACATTACAGGAGTTCCATACATTCTCAGTGTAAGATCAGTGGGGTCGGACCCCCGGCACCAGGGAGTATACAGAAGGAGCTTGTGAATGTCTTACTTTAGTGGTCTTGTAAGCTCCTCATCCCACACTTTTCCTGTATAGGACATATAGCTTTTCTGTATACATAACTCTTATGTAAAAACAACATCCTCCATGCACATTTCTGTAGGTTGCCTGATGGTTCAGGTGTAGTTACATCATTTTTTTCTACTGCCCGACCTAACAGCGTTAGCTTGCTCTTTTAGCAATCCAATTGTATTGTTTCACATTTGGGGCGATTGTGTCAGCGGCAGGTTTCATTGTGGGGTTATATAATGGGCACTATTTTTATAGGCTTATTTGGATATTAATGCCTTTGTGAATAGATACTTTGCTGCTGCCTTGCTCTTTATTATATTGTGGTGGGCAGTCTGTAGTCATATATTGAGATTTTCTGTGACTAGTTGGGCATATATATGTGAGGATTAACCATATCAGTACCTTGCAATGGTTTTGTTATTCATTGGGGCAATTGTTGCTTTTTAGTTGTTTTTTTTAACATGTCTTGTATGTTTAGTCTTTAATAAAATTCTATATTTTTGCTATTCCTTGGTGATCCCTGTCATTGCATCCTTTCTTTCTCCTTGTTTCTTTGCATCTCTATTATGTAGCTGCAGGGTTAGGGACGGCCGGTTCCTTGCAGGAATAGTTATCAGGACGGGTGCGGTTTCTGCTGTAATAACTCATTCATGTGACCCATCAGTCATCACCCGATCAGCCGGGCAATGCTCAGCACAGGCCGCCGTCATCCCACTTCTCTACATCTATTATATAGATGACGCGCCCCTGGGCCTGTGTCGCGCTGCGTTGCGCACGCGGGAGCTTACCCGGAGCCGGATCGCTTGAGGGTTGTAGTCTCGTGGCGGGGACCCGGTCCGTGCCCAGGGAGTCAAACTGAGCGGCGATGTATCAGCGGTAGATGTGTACGACTACGCCACCCGTTGAATGCAGCTATGGAGCTGCCGCTGCAGGACAGTCCGCTGAGGCCGGTGGATGGATGGTGCAGCGTAGATGGTATAACCCCCAACGGGAGGGGTATGGCCTCAGGGCAGCAGATGTGGATGATGGGGGTAGCAGGAACCACTCAGAGACGGTGCGGTGTAATTCAGGGTCTTTACTGGTAACAACGATAGACCCTCCCGGAGTACTTGCTAGCGAACGGGGCCTGGTCAGTCCTTGAGCAGATGGGATCTCCCCTGGCCAGGCGGAGTTGTAGGCCTCCCAAACTGACTGTACTCTTCTGGCTACCTTGCTAGAAGCGGATATAAGTAGCCCACGTCCCTGAGTGTACCGTGTGGTGCTCACCCGTATGGCCGGTGACTCGGGGCCTTCTAATGGCTTCTGCTCCACGATGGCGGTGCTGGTCCCACGCGTGTGACCGTGCCTTCGGGTTTCTGGGCCTGAGGACCTGAAATCCCCTGCCGGTCGGCTTCTGCTGCTGGGTCAGAGTTAGTCCCCACAGCCTCGGACGCCGGGTCCGGTAAGAAATCTTCTCAGTCAGGGCGAGCTCTGCAGCTGCCAGCCCCTGGCTTGTAGTAGTATTGCTCCCACTGAGCTTCTGCTGTTTCTTCCTATGCTGCTTCTCTGTCTCTACTCTCCTTGACTGACTAACCCTGCTTCAGCCCCGGGTTTACATAGGGGAAGTTCTTCCCCTCCCAAGACTGGGCAGGAGGTGTGGCATGCACAGGATCCCTGACCAAAGGACCTCCCACCTGCTCTCAGACATAACATTACATTACTGTGGAAACCAGACCCCTGGGGTGCCACATTCCCCCCTAGTAAAATTTAGTACTCCGGGACTAAACATATTTTAGAAAAACATAACAAGATATAAACAATAATAATACAATAAGAAAACACATAACGATGGTTACGGCGTGTCCGCAACCGGGTGCAGTTTTGAAGAAAAGCAAGGTGTCCATTTCACCAAAACAGGGAGACGTAACCAGGTAGGGGTCTGTCCTACCCCGAGTCCTTAACAGTCTCTAGTCCATCCTGGGTTACGTTCCAACTATGTACAAGGATTCCCGGTAATCCACCAAGGATTCCTAAAAGTAACTGGAAACACAAAATTATACACAAGCAACAATACACAGGTAAACATAAATAAAACAATTTATACACTTCAAATCCTCCAGCGTGCGGGTAACTGGCCTCTAGTGGCCCTAGTGGACCTACGGAGCTGACTGTCTGGCCCTGAACTACAGGGTGTAGGAGCTGTCAAGGGTAAACTGGGCAGCTGTCTACCGGCTCTTTGTCTCACTAGGGGTACGGCAGGCTCACTATAAGCAGAGGGTTGATCCTCCTGTTCTGCTTGTGTGGAGTCTTCTGCCTCCTGGACCGGCTGTTCTTCCAGCTCTACCTGTTGCTCCGTAGGTGCTTGGGATGCTGGTTGGAGGAAGGTGAGTACGGGTACCACAACTGCACCATTGACTTGAGTCCAAGACCGAGGGAAGTCCCCGAGCACAGTACTAACCATATCTTCCCTTTCCTCTACGGGTCGATGGTCTTCTTGTTCCTCTTCAGGGTTCCTCAGTTGTTCGGGACACTTCTTCAGGTGGTCCCGGGATACAATGGCTGTGGTTTCCCCTCCGTCTTTACTGATGGTACAAACCTTCGGGTTCTCGTGGCTTGAGGGCAGTACGGTGTACGGGTCCTTCTCCCACTGGTCGTCCAACTTGTGGAGCCGTCTCTTCCTCTTCAAGACCTGCTCTCCGGGTACCAGGGGAACAACGGGAGCATACTGGTTGTAAGTTTTCTCTTGTCTTTCCCTAGCCTGACAGAGACTTCGCTCCACGCTCTCCTGTACTCTCCGGTACTGCTGCTGCCTCTCTGTGTCCCAGTCTGTTTCTGGTGAAGTGTCCTCGGGTGTCGGGACTCCCATTTCCAGGTCAACAGGTAACTTACCAGGTCTTGCCCTCATTAGGTAAGCCGGGGTACAGTTGGTGGAATCTACCGGGATGTGGTTGTATAGGTCCACCAGATCGGGCAACTTCTCAGGCCACAGACTGCGTTCTTCCAGGGGCAACGTTTTTAGAAGATCCATTACCACCTGGTTCATTTTCTCACAAAGTCCATTAGTTTGCGGATGGTAGGGTGTCGTCCTTATCTTCCGGCAGCCATACAGATTGCAGAATTCCTGGAAGACCTCCGCTTCAAAGGCAGGTCCCTGGTCCGTCAGCACTCGGTCTGGGTACCCGTGTGGACGGCAAAAGTGCTGCTGGAAGGCTCTAGCTGCTGTTTGAGCCGTTAAGTCCTTGACGGGGACGACAACCAGAAACCGGGAGTAATGATCCACGATGGTTAACGCGTAGACGTAGCCACTTCTGCTTGGGGTCAGTTTTACATGATCCAAGGCTACCAGTTCCAACGGTTGCCGGGTGACGATGGACTGCAGGGGAGTCTTCTGGCTGGCGCGGTCCTTCCTTCTCAGGTTGCACGGGCCACAGTCTCTGCACCACTTCTCAATGGTTCCCCTCATGCCTACCCAGTGGAATCGCTCGCGCAGCAGGAACTCCAGCTTCTTCCACCCGAAGTGTCCAGCTCCGTCGTGGTATGCCTCCATCACCATGGCTGCGTCTCTTTGTGGCACTACTACTTGCCAGAGTAGTTCATGCGTCCGGGAGTTAACCATTCTGCGGCACAACTTCCCCTTGTAAAGGAACAGTCGACTCTTCTCTGCCCATAGTTGTTTGGCTTCCTCCGGAGCGTCTGGTTCAAGGCAAGCCTCCGGGCGAGTCAGCATCTCCTTCACCAGTCGGACGGCAGGGTCGCTGTCTTGCGTTTCCGCCCAGTTGTAGTGAGGTAAGGGGTTCAACGTAACAGCCTGCTTACTCCTTACCCGGTGGGAATACTGGATAGTCCAATGACGGTGGAACGCAGGGAGTTCAACTTCTTCCAGTCCCTCCGGATCTTCTCCTTCGTCCGGCAGGTTGGGCATCCTGGACAGGGCATCCGCGTTGGTATTGGAGCGTCCGGCCCGGTATTTGATTGTGAACTCGTAGTTGGACAGACGGGCCATCCACCTCTGCTCCAGGGCACCGAGTCTTGCCGTGTCCAGGTGTGTCAACGGGTTGTTATCCGTGTACACGGTGAACCGGGAAGAAGCGAGGTAATGCTTAAAGCGCTCGGTGACTGCCCATACTACGGCCAGGAACTCTAGCTTAAATGAGCTGTAATTCTCGGGGTTCCTTTCGGTGGGTCGCAGTTTTCGGCTGGCGTAGGCGATTACTCGTTCCTTCCCCTGCTGGATCTGGGACAGTACGGCTCCTAGCCCGATGTTACTGGCGTCGGTGTAGAGGATAAAGGGCTGGCTATAATCCGGGTACGCCAGGATTTCGTCCCCCGTGAGGGCCATCTTCAGCTGGCGGAAGGACTCTTCTTCCAGCTCCTCCCATTTGAAGGGCGGCTTCTGGTTCTTGGCCTTCCGGGACTGGCCTATCAGGAGGTCCTGCATAGGTGCTGCCTTTTTGGTGAAACCGGGAATAAACCTTCGGTAGTAGCCTACCAACCCGAGGAACTGCCGCACTTCTTTTACGCTGGAGGGGCTTGGCCATTCCTTAATTGCGGTGATCTTATCCGGGTCGGGAGCCACTCCGTCAGCGCTCACCACGTGTCCCAGGTACTGCACCTTTGGTTTCAGGAGGTGACACTTGGAGGGTTTCACCTTTAGGCCGTAACTCGCCAGAGCCTCGAACACTTCCGCCAGGTGTTTCAGGTGGTCCTCATACGTCTTGGAATATACGATGACATCGTCCAGGTACAACAGGACCGTCTCGAAGTTTCTGTGGCCCAGACAACACTCCATTAGTCGTTGGAAGGTTCCTGGTGCGTTGCAGAGTCCGAACGGCATGCAGGTGAACTCGCTAAGTCCCATCGGGGTGGTGAATGCGGTCTTCTCCCGGTCCGCCTCTGCTACAGGAACCTGCTAGTACCCGCTAGTGAGATCCAAGGTAGAGAAGAAGTTAGCAGATCTTAAAGCAGCCAATGACTCCTCTATCCTTGGCAAGGGGTACGCATCCTTGTGTGTGATACGGTTGATTTTCCGGTAATCTACACACATCCTCATGGTGTTGTCTTTTTTTCTGACTAAGACTAGTGGAGCTGCCCAGGGGCTACAGCTATCCCTGATCACCCCAGCCTCCTTCATGTCTCTAAGCATCCCCTTGGCGTGTTGGTAGTGGGCAGGGGGTACGGGTCGATACCTCTCTTTTATAGGAGGATGGTCTCCCGTGGGGATGTGGTGTTCTACCCCCTTGACTCGCCCGAAGTCTAACGGGTGTTTACTGAACACTCTCTCGTACTCTTGAACCACCCGATAGACTCCTTGTTTCTGGTGTGCGGGAGTGGAGTCAGTACCCAGATGTAGTTGCTGACACCAGTCCTCCATGTTTTTCTTAGAGCCGTTACCTTCCTCCGGGTGAGATGGAGGCAAGGGTTCCACAGATTGTATAGAATTTTGGTTAATGGTATATAATTTGGCTAGCGTGGCATACCGGGGCAGGTACACTTCCCTCTCCCCGATATTTATTATGCGAACGGGCACCCTCCCATGGCGTACATCAACCACCCCCCGTGCTGTCAAAATGGTGGGCCTACTGTCCGAGTAAACTGGTTCTACCATTGCCTGGTAATCTCTAACTCTCAGACAAATAGCTGCCCGGCACCAAATCATCATTTCACTTTTTGGGGGCATGGCAATAGGAAAAGGGTCACACATTCTTACGCTACCAATCTCACCGCCGGAGAGTTCCACCTGTTGCCGTCGCATCAGTGCCCGGATCTCTTTCTGGAGCACCCGCTGCTCGCCGGAGCTGGCGTTCTTGGCAACCTGCTGTAAAAGGAAAATCACCTCTGCAAGACAATTTTCAATTACATTAGTTCCTAGAGTTATTTTTGGGTGACTCTCATGTTTGTCAATATCTACAATGATCAGTCCCTGTGCTGCCAGTTCGACTCTACCGATTTTGATGGTCACCTCTTTAAATCCGATCTGTGGCACGGGCTGGCCATTGCTGGCGATGATACTCAAGTCGTCGTCAGGGTAGCGGGTAATATCCGAGTCATTCCAGTACTGCTTAAAGAGCACGTACTGGATGGTGGTGACCTGTGACCCGGTGTCCAGTAGGGCACTCATGGGAATGCCATCCAGTACCACAGGCAAGACTGGACGTCCTCCCACATATCTGTCGCGCCAGTTCGATGGGCCTGGTGATCTTTTTCCTGGGGGTTGGCCCTCTACCCCAGGTTGTGCCCGTTTAAAGAACAGTACCTTGCCATATGTCCGGGTTGATTGCAGCGGCGGCAGATGGGTCGTCCGTCCTCGCTGTATCGGTCACTGGGTCTTCCTCTGGCCGGTGGGGTCCTCCTTGGTCGACGCCACGGGATGTCCTCCGGTCCGGATGCCAGCTGGATCTTCCCTGGGGTGGAAGCCTGTAAAGACTGCACAGTTCGGGTTAGCGCAGCAACGCTCTTAGCTAGCTCTTGGACCTGATGGTGTAGGTCTGGAGCCGGGTCATTGTCCAAAGCCTGCGCATCAGCTCCCACAGGCCCTGCCGACAAGGGCGCCGCCTCCTGGTGGTAAGTGATAGCAGGGCGCTTGTGGGTCACAACGCCACCCGGTGCCGGTTCTCGGAGCACCCGGATGGCTCTGTCCTTGAACTGTGCAAAGCCCAGATGGGGATCCTGTAAGGCCATTGCCCGCAACTGGGTTCGGTGGGTATTACAATACAGTCCCTCTATAAACTGTTCGGTCAACAGCCTGTCCTCGTTTCCCACTCCATCAGGGTCGGTCTGCTTAATGGCCCTCAGGGCCTCTTGTAGGTTTAGTGCATAGTCCCTTATACTCTCATGCGCTCGCTGCTTGCACCCGTAGAATCTAAGCTTAATCTCGGCTGAGGTGCGGGTATCAAAGGTGTCCTTCAGCCGGGTTAGTATCCCTGCGACAGTCTTCCTCCCAGGTGGCCAGGATTTTACTTCCCTTTTGGCTGCCCCGGTTAGTTGGGCCACCAGGATGCTCACTTTTTGCTCTTCTGTGAGGGGGTACACCTGGAAGAGGCTATCCAGCTTTTCTCTAAAGTCATGCAGGGTATGTGACTCCCCTGAGTACTGGGGTAGCCAAGCTGCTCCCGGGATATAGGGCATGGTGAAGGGCATAACTGCAGCAGCGGTAGCGCTGGCGGGGGTTGAGGCAGTGAAGCTCTCCTCCGTATCCGACATCTTCCTCCCCCCTAGTGAACCGTGGCCTACCTTGTGATGATCCTCTTCCGTAGGCCGCGGCTCCGCAGTGGATCGTCAGGGTTGAGGACCTTCCGTCGCGCTCCTGTGACGTCGGCGTCTGCTGGGCTCCTTCCAGGACCTTACGCAACGTCCGGACGTGAGGCGGGGCTTCAGTTCTCGCGCGCTTTCGGAGTCCATGCCCCTCTTCTTCCCGCGCGGCGTCCTCAAGATGGCGTCCAATGGCGGGAAAACTCCACGGATGGCGGGAAGAAGGCAGAAGATGGCGCCGGATGGCGGGAAACTTCACCGATGGCGGGAAGAAGGCTGAAGATGGCGCCGGATGGCGGGAATCTTCACCACAGGTAAGTTTGAAAAGTCTCTTTTTCAGGCACGCAGTACCCGGTGGTTGCGGGCACGAAATCCTGCCGACTACGCCAAAGTTGACGCGCCCCTGGGCCTGTGTCGCGCTGCGTTGCGCACGCGGGAGCTTACCCGGAGCCGGATCGCTTGAGGGTTGTAGTCTCGTGGCGGGGACCCGGTCCGTGCCCAGGGAGTCAAACTGAGCGGCGATGTATCAGCGGTAGATGTGTACGACTACGCCACCCGTTGAATGCAGCTATGGAGCTGCCGCTGCAGGACAGTCCGCTGAGGCCGGTGGATGGATGGTGCAGCGTAGATGGTATAACCCCCAACGGGAGGGGTATGGCCTCAGGGCAGCAGATGTGGATGATGGGGGTAGCAGGAACCACTCAGAGACGGTGCGGTGTAATTCAGGGTCTTTACTGGTAACAACGATAGACCCTCCCGGAGTACTTGCTAGCGAACGGGGCCTGGTCAGTCCTTGAGCAGATGGGATCTCCCCTGGCCAGGCGGAGTTGTAGGCCTCCCAAACTGACTGTACTCTTCTGGCTACCTTGCTAGAAGCGGATATAAGTAGCCCACGTCCCTGAGTGTACCGTGTGGTGCTCACCCGTATGGCCGGTGACTCGGGGCCTTCTAATGGCTTCCGCTCCACGATGGCGGTGCTGGTCCCACGCGTGTGACCGTGCCTTCGGGTTTCTGGGCCTGAGGACCTGAAATCCCCTGCCGGTCGGCTTCTGCTGCTGGGTCAGAGTTAGTCCCCACAGCCTCGGACGCCGGGTCCGGTAAGAAATCTTCCCAGTCAGGGCGAGCTCTGCAGCTGCCAGCCCCTGGCTTGTAGTAGTATTGCTCCCACTGAGCTTCTGCTGTTTCTTCCTATGCTGCTTCTCTTTCTCTACTCTCCTTGACTGACTAACCCTGCTTCAGCCCCGGGTTTACATAGGGGAAGTTCTTCCCCTCCCAAGACTGGGCAGGAGGTGTGGCATGCACAGGATCCCTGACCAAAGGACCTCCCACCTGCTCTCAGACATAACATTACATTACTGTGGAAACCAGACCCCTGGGGTGCCACATTGACACTCCACAACTGCTCCTTCTCTTCAGAATTCAGAAAGATTTATTTTTTTATTTTTTTATTTCCGCAGCCATGCAGTGACGCTAGGTAGGTGCAGAGCTAAAGGGAAACCCACCTCAGAAGAAAATTCTAGGGTCCTGATCACTAGAGATGAGAGCTTAAAGGGAATCTGTCACTAGGTTTTTGCCATATATTCCGAGAGCAGCATGATGTAGAGACAGAGACCCTGATTCCAGCGATGTGTCACTTTCTGGGCTGCTTGCTGGTGTTTTGATAAAATCTTTGTTTTATCAGTAGGAGGTTGTGACTAGAAGACTAGTAAACCTGCAACCAGGTATCCCTCATTTTTCAGGAGTGGTCCAAATTAAATAAAAAAGCGGTCTATAGGGCGCTAAAAGAATGAACACTAGAAGTGAAAAAAATTTTAGGACTAAAAAATAAATTTAATGAGCCCTTTCCACAAAGCGTTTCGATAGTGAACTATCTTCCTCAGGTGGTACATGGCGCGCTTTTTCTCCCTTTCTCTTTTCTCATTTTTCACAAGGTCTGTATAGCAGCCTTCTGCCTATGCACAGTGTACACAGAAAGCTGCCAATCAGTGGTGCAGCCGGTTATATGGAGCTCAGCATTCAGAGCACTGCTAGATCTGCAGTAGATAAAACTAAAATTTATCAAAACTGCAGCGAAATAAGGGACACATTTCTGGAATCAGGTTTCTGCCCTTACATCATGCAGATGGGATAGCAAAACCTGGTGGCAGATTCCATTTTAGAGCCATCGGATATTACCTTGTGACCTCTCAAAGGGGAACTTGATGTCTAGGATGGTTATTATTTCCAAACCATTACAAAATGTCATGTGTCTCTTGATGCGGGATAACTTGTATGTAATGTGTTGTATGTTAGGTCTATGAACAGTACAAGTCCTTCAGTATAGGGTTACCTGAGAAGCGTACCCAGCATGAAGCAGGACTTGTATTATGTTTTGTCAGGGATGATTAATGTCTGAGTGCTTTATGCTGCGTTCTGCAGTCATCTCTCTGCCATCCTCCGTACACCCATCGCCGTCCTGTTCTCACACTTCTTTATTTGGCTTTTTTCTTGTGGTCGTAATATGGAGCATGTTGTATCCATAAAGCGGTCAGATTTGCCGGACCTCATGCTGTTCTGCCGAATCAGACCTAGATCATTATTGGGGGCTGGGGCACCTCCAATTCAAGATGGTAGACAAATCATGTCTTGTGAGACTGCACGCTCCAGCACCCACAATACTGGAGCATCGGTTAGGTTTACACATATCCACCTGTTGTGTTTTCTTTTGGGACACAGCAGTTTGTAGAATTGTCATCATTAATGTTTTCTTTTTTTTATCTTTCCAGTATTACTGAAATTCAGAAAGATGTGGAGTACAGACTGCCAATCACCTTTAAGAACTTCACCATCAGCATCAATATGTAAGTGACACGGGGTGCTATTGTCTTAGTTGAGAGATTACGTTGCATTTCTTGGGGTTATTAAATGTGAACCTAATGGGAATTAAAGGGATTGTCCTCTACTTTGATATTGATAACATCAGCATTGGGTATCAATATCAAATCGATGGGGTTTTGACAGCCCCCCAGAGAGGGAGCCGCATGCTCCTATTCACTTGTGAAGATGGCCCCCACTCATAGGCGGATTATAATGAGGGCAATCCGGGCGACCGCCCAGGGCCCCGAGCCTGCAGAGGGCCCGCGGCTCCGGGGCGGGGTGTCTAATGCCGGATTGCCCTCATTATATGTGCGGGCCGCCGCGGCACATACCGGTAGCAGTGGCGGGAGGGGGGGCCCGGGAGGAGGGGCC
>NW_027362891.1:3917500-3955000 GCF_046119375.1 Phyllobates terribilis
GTGTATGTATATGTCTGTATATGTTTGTGTGTGTGACTGCGTGCGGCCTACTGCTGAGTATAGTTGGCGCCGTGCGGCCTCCTGCTGTATCTGGGGGGGCGCCGTGCGGCCCCCCGCTGTGTACAGATGGCTACATGCGGCCCCCCGCTGTGTATAGATGGCTACGTGCGGCCCCCCGCTATGTATAGATGGCGCCGTGCGGCCCCCCGCCGTGTATTGATGGCGCAGTGCGGCCCCCTGCTGTGTAGAGATGGCGCCGTGCGGCTCCCCGCTGTGTATAGATGGCGCCGAGCGGCCTCCCGCTGTGTATAGATGGCTACTTGCGGCCTCCCGCTGAGTATAGATGGCGCTGTGCGGCCTCCTGCTGTCTCTGGGGGGGGCGCCGCGAGGCCTCCCGCTGTGTATAGATGGCTACGTGCGGCCTCCCGCTGAGTATAGATGGCGCTGTGCGGCCTCCTGCAGTCTCTGGGGGGGGGCGCCGTGCGCCCCCCGCTGTGTATAGATGGCTACATGCGGTCTCCCGCTGAGTATAGATGTCGCCGTGCGGCCTCCTGCTGTGTATAGATGGCTACGTGCGGTCTCCCGCTGAGTATAGATGGAGCTGTGCGGCCTCCTGCTGTCTCTGGGGGGAGCGCCGTGCGGCATCTATACTCAGCAGGAGGCCGCACGTAGCCATCTATACACGTATACTCAGCAGGAGGCCGCACGTAGCCATCTATACGGCGCCATCTATACACAGCGGGAGGCTGCACGGCGCCATCTATACACAGCGGGAGGCCGCACGGCGCCATCTATACACAGCGGGAGTCTCAGTGCTTTGCAAGAGCAGTCAATAAATTCTGCTTGACTAATTCTGAGCACCATAAAGTCTGGTTCGCTTCTAACCTGCTGTCTTCATTTTCAGCTTGCTGAATTCTAACTCATTTACTGTCATTCGAGACGATGCCTTTGCTGGTCTCTTTCACCTTGAATACCTGTAAGTGTTCCACTTAATGTCATATTTTTGATTCTGCTCTTCTTCACCTTTTGGCATGTGCAATTGTATGAGCAAGTATTCATATGAATTTATGACCTACTTAAACCTTCGAGGACCTTAAATTTTATTCAATCAAATTTTTTTCCAGTTTAAAACTATGGGACATATATGTGTCTTGGTCCTCAAAGGGTTTTTAAAGGGGCTGCAAACATAAATCTGAAAAAAATAATTCAATTAGTGCTTTTTGTGTTCATTTAATTTTTATTTGAAGTCCATTTTTTTTATTTACATTGGAATTAAGCCCTACTCCATGGAATGAAGCCCTACCTACATGACATCTGAGAGCTACATGGATCCCGCTTGTGAGGTTCCTGTCCGTCACTACTATTCAGTTTTAGGGTCCACTCACTAAGCCATATATTCTCTCATGCAAGAGAATAGGGCCAATTATGCTAATGACACTGGGCTCAAACTCTGTCAGAGCTTCAACTGAGTGTGATCCGATTCTCTCGCAGCACAGATATGGAGAAGATGGAGAACTTAATTTCTCCATCTTCTCCATAGTCTCTGTGAGTGTTCATCGGACTGCACTTGGATGACATCCGAGTGCAGTCTAATGTTTTACGTGCACCCATAGACTTGTATGGGTGCACATGGTCCGAATATCGAATGAGATTATTTTCTCATGCCAATAATCGCACTGTCCCATAGTATAACATAGGGCCGAGTCCTATCCGATAAAACATCACATAGCATTCGGCCGTGTTATACGACAGTGTGAGCGAGCCCTTAGAGTCAAGGAATATTTACATGCAAATGATGATATTACTCTCCAAGTGTATATTTTTTTAGGCGAGTTCATAGTAAATGCTTTGCATTTTTGACATGTGATCAACTAAAGAACAAGAAAGATTTAGGACCTCGCCTATAGAGAAAGGGAAAATAGTTTGGAGGACTTGCATGTCCTTTTTTATTTATTATGAGAAAATCATAAAAGATCCCGTTTTTTAACCATGCTGTGACTTTCTGCTGAGGGAGAGGGAGAGAGCTGCCCTATTCAGAGTCTGTAATAAGACCTGCTGACAAAAGTGTTGAAGATACAGTCTAATGTGAATTAACAATGAAAAAAAGTTAATTTCACAAATGGCTTGTATTTTTTTTAATACAAACTTTTTTGTCTTTACAGCTCCTTTAAAGGGAATCTGTCATCAGGTTTTTGCCACCTAATCTGAGAGCAGCATAATGTAGGGTTAGAGGCACTGATTCCAGTAATGTGTCACTTACTGGGCTGCTTAGTGTTGTTTTGATAAAATCATTGATTTGTCAGAAGGTAATTATTACTAGATGACTAGTAAGTTCTGTAGGACCCCACCCCCATCACTGATCAGTAGATTTCTGTGTACACTGAGCATGGGCAGAAAGCTGCCAATCAGTGGTGTGGGCGGGGCTATACAGAGCGCAGCATTCAGAGAGCTGCTAGATCTGCAGCAGATAAAACGGTGATTTTCTCAAAATGACAACAAGCAGCTGAAAAAGTGACACATCGCTGGAATCAGGGTATCTGCCCAAATATTGTGCTGCTCTCAGATGAGGCAGCACAATTAATATTATGCCAAATTAATTTCCTGTGAACTATCACATGATCTATCACAGGGGATCATGTGACATGTCACGTGATAAATCAGGTGTGGGGGGGGGGCGCGCCTTCTAAACTGCCCGGGGCCCTTACTACTCTTAATCCACCCCTGCCCCCACTGATTCCATATTAATGACCTATCCAATGGGTAAGTGATCAATATCAAGGTAGTGGGCAACCCCTTAAAGAAAGCAGACCATATTAGGTACTTCTAGAATATCTTTGTCCCATGCTGTTGATAGACCCCACCGCGTGTAATCGGTACCCTACAATGACTTGTCATCCATAGTCATGTCTTGTAGCACTGGAGCCATTAAATGATGTTGCTTGGCGGCTCATGACGTCACTATAGATGATGTGTATTAATGCAAGTTGTTTAATTGCTACTAATAAGAAATCACTTTAAATCAATATGGAGGCTTATAGGGTCCTCTCAGCTTCCTTTTACATATGGAAGTAGTCGTAGAACAGTATCGTCGATTGTCCCTCCCCAGAAAAATTATCCTTTTTTTTTTTGCAGAGCTCCGATGTGCCAGTCAAAAGGAAATGGAGTGTCTGCAGATTGGTGTGGGAGTGCAGAGGGGCGTGTCCGTGCACTTGAAAGGAGCTGTCTAAGTGCAGTGATACGCCCCAGTGCACTTCCAGACGGATTTGCATATGTTTTCCACACTAGATTTGTCATGATGGACTCATCAGATCTCTTATAACACCATTACGATCATATGTCAAGGTGCTGACGTCCCTTTATGCCTTACGCTACGTGCCACCTAAATGGATTTTCCATTGAGATGAGATGAGGCTGTTGGGTATTTTCCCCGGACCTGTCACGTTTCTGTAGGCTGCAGTCATGTATCCCGCGTCTTGCTCTAATACTTTGTTTTTATTGCAGTTTACTTCCGCCACAATTTCCTCAAGACAAACCTCTCATCACAGTCTTTCCACCGATAAGACATCACCTGGTGGACAAGCAAGGCCCCAATGTCACCTGTCCTTTACTACATAATGTAAGGAGACTTGGGAGATTTTGAGCGCTGGACTTAGGAATGTTGTAATTTAACCTTTCAATGACTGAGGTGTTTTTGTTTTTATAAAGTGGATCTGTGTGGTCTCCTGACACGTCTGTTTTAGTAATCTTATAAACCCTATAAAATCACAAATGTGCAGAATTTGTGTTTCAGACCACTGTGCAGTGCCTTTGAAGGCTATGTTCACACATCGCGTTTTTTTCAGCGTTTTTTTAATGCAAATTTTCAGCTGTGTTTTACAGTACAAGCAAAGTCTATGAGATTTCAGAAATCTCATGCTCACACCCTGGTTTTTGTATGATCAGTATTTTGTGATTTGCATTGTTTTTTGCTGAATAGAGCACGTCACTTCTTTCAGTGTATTTCACCCATTGAAAGTAATGTGTAGTGAAAAAACGCCTAGTGTGAACATAGCCTTACATCTAATTGACAATGGGGTGTTACCTTACTCCTTGTCCATGTCTAATCAGTTTGGACAGTAGGCATAATCACTACGACCAGGGGCCTGGCAGTGGCCAGTTGTCAATGTATCCACACATTTCCAGAAGATTGACACAACGCAGAGGACCTGGGAAGAAGAGATGCCACGGTATTGTTACTTCATAGGGAATACACCTCTTTATTTTGGTAGATGAGGTCTTTGTCAAACACATCTTCAGCAGAGGAGAACGAAATGAAAGGATTAATGTATGTGTTAATGACCCAGTTCTGCGTGTGCTCTACGTAAAATGTGGCTGCAGATGGCTGTGCTGCATCGACACGTGAGGTTTGGGAGCCACCTTACATCTAATGGGTGGGGGTCTTACATTGAGGTCCCCACTTCAGACATTTCTGATATTTCCAGTGAATTTTCCAAGGAAGTTTCAGATAAAAATACCATAAGAAAATGTGGTCAACCTTGTTTTAGTTTTTTTTTTTAATATATAAGATTTTTAGTTATAGTCTTTGTTATGTTCACATAGAAGACCGGTGGGTTTTTTCTTTTTTAGGAACAAAGTATATACAGTGGGGAAAATAAGTATTGGATACACTGACGATTTTGCAAGTTTTCCCACCTACAAAGAATGGAGAGGGCTGTAATTTTTATCGTAGGTACACTTCACCTGTGAGAGACAGAATCTAAAAATAAAAAACAGAAAATAACATTTTATAATTTTTACATACTTATTTCATGCAATTATGCAAATTAATTATTTGATACAATAGAAAAACAGATCTTAATATTTGGTACGGAAACCTTTGTTTGCAATTACAGAGGTCAGACGTTTCCTGTAGTTCTTGACCAAGTTTGCAGACACTGCAGCAGGAATTTTGGACCACTCCTCCATACAGATCTTCTCCAGATCTTTCAAGTTTCGGGACTGTTGCTGGGTGCAGTTGTCCTGTCCCCTTTGCAGAAAAGCACCCCCAAAGTATAAGGTTTCCCCAGCATGCTTCTCAGTTGGGACGGTGTTCTTGGGGTTGTACTCATCCTTCTTCTTTCTCCAAACACGTCAAGTGGAGTTGATACCAAAAAGTCCTATTTTGGTCTCATCTGACCACATGACCCTCTCCCATGCCTCCTCTGGATCACCCAGATGGTCAATGGCGAACTTCAAACGGGCCTGGACATGTGCTGGCGTGAGCAGGGGACCTTGCGTGCCCTGCAGGAGTTTAATCCATGACGGCATAGTGTGTTACTAATGGTAATGTTTGAGACTGTAGTCTCGGCTCTCTTCAGGTCATTGACCAGGTCCTCCTGTGTAGTTCTGGGCTGATTCCTGACCTTTCTCAGAATCATCCTTATCCCACGGGTCGAGATCTTGCATGGAGCCCCAGACCGAGGAAGATTGACAGTCATCTTGTGTTTCTTCCGTTTTCTAATAATTGTGCCAACAGTTGTTGCTTTCTCACCAAGCTGCTTGCATATTGTCCTGTAGCCAATCCCAGCCTGGAGCAGGTCTACAATTTTGTCCCTGGTGTCCTTAGATAGCTCTTTGGTCTTAACCATGGTGGATAGGTTGGAGTGTGATTGATTGAGTGTGTGGACAGGTGTCTTTTATACAGGTAACGAGTTCAAACAGGTACAATAAATACAGGTGAGGAGTGCAGAGTAGGAGGGCTTCTGAAAGAAAAACTAACAGGTCTGTGAGAGCGAGATTTCTTGCTGGTTGGTAGGTGATCAAATACTTATTTCATGCAATGAAATGCGATTTAATTATTTAAAAATCATACAATGTGATTTTTTTTTTGGATTTTATTTTTAGATTCTGTCTCTCACAGTTGAAGTGTACCTATGATAAAAATGACAGACCTCTCCATTCTTTGTAGGTGGGAAAGCTTGCAAAATCGGCAGTGTATCAAATACTTATTTTCCCTACTGCGGGCGTGTATGTATATATATATGTGTGTGTGTGTGTGTGTGTGTGTGTGTGTGTGTGTGTGTGTGTGTGTATGTACAGTACAGACCAAAAGTTTGGACACACCTCATTTAAAGATTTTTTATGTATTTTCATGACTATGAAAATTGTACATTCACACTGAAGGCATCAAAACTATGAATTAACACATGTGGAAATATATACTTAACAAAAAAGTGTGAAACAACTGAAAATATGTCTTATATTCTAGGTTCTTCAAAGTAGCCACCTTTTGCTTTGATGACTGCTTTGCACACTCTTGGCATTCTCTTGATGAGCTTCAAGAGGTAGTCACCGGAAATGGTTTTCACTTCACAAGTGTGCCCAGTCAGGTTTAAACTGTCCACTTAGGAAATGACACTGATTGACAATCAATTTCCCATGCTGATGTGCAAATGGAATAGACAATAGATGGAAATTATTGGCAATTATCAAGACACCCTCAAAGGATTGATTCTGCAGGTGGGGACCACAGACCACATCTCAGTACCAATGCTTTCTGGCAGATGTTTTGGTCACTTTTGAATGTTGGTTATGCTTTCACACTCGTGGTAGCATGAGACGGACTCTACAACCCACAGAAGTTGCTCAGGTAGTGCAGCTCATCCAGGATGGCACATCAGTGCGAGCTGTGGCAAGAAGGTTTGCTGTGTCTGTCAGCGTAGTGTCCAGAGGCTGGAGGTGCTACCAGGAGACAGGCCAGTACACCAGGAGACAAGGAGGGGGCCGTAGGAGGGCAACAACCCAGCAGCAGTACCGCTACCTCCGCCTTTGTGCAAGGAGGAACAGGGGGAGCACTGACAGAGCCCTGCAAAATGACCTCCAGCAGGCCACAAATGTTCATGTGTCTGCACAAACGGTTAGAAACCGACTCCATGAGGGTGGTATGAAGGCCCGACGTCCACAGATGGGGGTTGTGATCACATCCCAACATTGTGCAGGACACTTGGCATTTGCCACAGAACACCAGGATTGGCAAAGTCGCCACTGGCGCCCTGTGCTCTTCACAGATGAAAGCAGGTTCACACTGAGCACATGTGACAGACATGACAGAGTCTGGCGACGCCGCGGAGAGCGATCTGCTGCCTGCAACATCCTTCAGCATGACCGGTTTGGCAGTGGGTCAGTAATGGTGTGGAGTGGCATTTCTTTGGAGGGCCGCACAGCCCTCCATGTGCTCGCCAGACGTAGCCTGACTGCCATTAGGTACCGAGATGAGATCCTCAGACCCCTTGTGAGACCATATGCTGGTGCGGTTGGCCCTGGGTTCCTCCTAATGCAGGACAATGCCAGACCTCATGTGGCTGGAGTGTGTCAGCAGTTCCTGCAAGATGAAGGCATTGAGCTATGGACTGTCCCACCCGTTCCCCAGACCTGAATCCGATTGAGCACATCTGGGACATCATGTCTCGCTCCATCCACCAACGTCACGTTGCACTATAGACTTTCCAGAAGTTGGCGGATGATTTAGTCCAGGTCTGGGAGGAGATCCCACAGGAGACCACCTCATCAGGAGCATGCCCAGGCGTTGTAGGGAGGTCATACAGGCACGTGGAGGCCGCACACAATACTGAACCTCATTTTGACTTGTTTTAAGGACATTACATCAAAGTTGGATCAGCCTGTAGTGTGTTTTTCCACTTTAATTTTGGGGGTGGCTCCAAATCCAGGCCTCCATTAGTTAATAAATTTGATTTCCATTGATGATTTTTATGTGATTTTGTTGTCAGCACTTTCAGCTTTGTACAGAACAAAGTATTCAATGAGAATATTTCATTCATTCAGATCTAGGATGTGTTATTTGAGTGTTCCCTTTATTTTTTTGAGCAGTGTATGTATATGTGTGTGTATATATATAATTTTTTTTAATTTTTTTCAATACATATTTCACTTTGGAGCTGACATAAGTCATGGACATGGGCTCTGTATCATGATATGTCTCCAATTTAGCAAATCTAGATCATGAAAGTAACTCTGTGACCTGCCATGTTGTCACCCTGAGTAATATGCTATAGGTATCATTACTGAGTCATATAGTGATGAAGTGATTGACAGTTGCTCCTGCTTTCTATCGAGCGTCTCTCCTGCTCTCTCTCTCGAGCGTCTCTCCTGCTCTCTCTCTCGAGCATCTCTCCTGCTCTCTCTCGAGCGTCTCTCCTGCTCTCTCTCTCTAGCTTCTCTCCTGCTCTTTCTCTCGAGCGTCTCTCCTGCTCTCTCTCTCTCGAGCGTCTCTCCTGCTCTCTCTCTCGAGCGTCTCTCCTGCTCTCTCTCTCGAGCGTCTCTCCTGCTCTCTCTCTCGAGCGTCTCTCCTGCTCTCTCTCTCTCGAGCGTCTCTCCTGCTCTCTCTCTCTAGCTTCTCTCCTGCTCTTTCTCTCGAGCGTCTCTCCTGCTCTCTCTCTCTCGAGCGTCTCTCCTGCTCTCTCTCTCGAGCGTCTCTCCTGCTCTCTCTCTCGAGCGTCTCTCCTGCTCTCTCTCTCGAGCGTCTCTCCTGCTCTCTCTCTCTCGAGCGTCTCTCCTGCTCTCTCTCGAGTGTCTCTCCTGCTCTCTCTCTCGAGCGTCTCTCCTGCTCTCTCTCTCGAGCGTCTCTCCTGCTCTCTCTCGAGCGTCTCTCCTGCTCTCTCTCTCGAGCTTCTCTCCTGCTCTCTCTCTCGAGCTTCTCTCCTGCTCTTTCTCTCAAGCGTCTCTCTCTCTCTTGCATCTCTCCTGCTCTCTCTCTCTCGAGCGTCTCTCCTGCTCTCTCTCTCGAGCGTCTCTCCTGCTCTCTCTCGAGCGTCTCTCCTGCTCTCTCTCGAGCGTCTCTCCTGCTCTCTCTCTCGAGCTTCTCTCCTGCTCAATCTCTCGAGCGTCTCTCTCTCTCTCGAGCGTCTCTCCTGCTCTCTCTCTCTTGAGCGTCTCTCCTGCTCTCTCTCTCTCGAGCGTCTCTCTCTCTCTAGCGTCTCTCCTGCTCTCTCTCTCTCGAGCATCTCTCCTGCTCTCTCTCTCTCGAGCGTCTCTCCTGCTCTCTCTCTCGAGCGTCTCTCCTGCTCTCTCTCTCTCTCGAGCGTCTCTCCTGCTCTCTCTCTCGAGCGTCTCTCCTGCTCTCTCTCTCTCTCGAGCGCCTCTCCTGCTCTCTCTCTCGAGCGTCTCTCCTGCTCTCTCTCTCGAGCGTCTCTCCTGCTCTCTCTCTCGAACGTTTCTCCTGCTCTCTCTCTCGAGCGTCTCTCCTGCTCTCTCTCTCTCGAGCGTCTCTCCTGCTCTCTCTCTCTCGAGCGTCTCTCCTGCTCTCTCTCTCGAGCGTCTCTCCTGCGCTCTCTCTCTCAAGCGTCTCTCCTGCTCTCTCTCGAGCGTCTCTCCTGCTCTCTCTCTCTCGAGCGTCTCTCCTGCTCTCTCTCTCGAGCGTCTCTCCTGCTCTCTCTCGAGCGTCTCTCCTGCTCTCTCTCTCGAGCGTCTCTCCTGCTCTCTCTCTCTCGAGCGTCTTTCTAGCGTCTCTCCTGCTCTCTCTCTCTCGAGCGTCTCTCCTGCTCTCTCTCGAGCGTCTCTCCTGCTCTCTCTCTCTCGAGCGTCTCTCCTGCTCTCTCTCTCTCGAGCGTCTCTCCTGCTCTCTCTCTCTAGCGTCCCTCCTGCTCTCTCTCGAGCGTCTCTCCTGCTCTCTCTCTCGAGCGTCTCTCCTGCTCTCTCTCTCGAGCGTCTCTCCTGATCTTGAGCGTCTCTCCTGCTCTCTCTCTCTCGAGCGTCTCTCCTGCTCTCTCTCTCTCGAGCGTCTTTCTAGCGTCTCTCCTGCTCTCTCTCTCGAGCGTCTCTCCTGCTCTCTCTCTCTCGAGCGTCTCTCCTGCTCTCTCTCTCGAGCGTCTCTCCTGCTCTCTCTCTCGAGCGTCTCTCCTGCTCTCTCTCTCTCGAGCGTCTTTCTAGCGTCTCTCCTGCTCTCTCTCTCGAGCGTCTCTCCTGCTCTCTCTCTCTCGAGCATCTCTCCTGCTCTCTCTCTCGAGCGTCTTTCTAGCGTCTCTCCTGCTCTCTCTCTCTCGAGCGTCTTTCTAATGTCTCTCCTGCTCTCTCCAGCCCTTGTCTGCTTGATCGCTGATACTGCCATACTTTGTGGTCTGTATACACTGTGTTCCAAATTATTATGCAAATATTATTTTCTCAGATTTTCCCAAATTACCTATATGAATTGCAGTCATTGTAATTTTCCAGTCAAATAACTATTAGAGTACAATTGAAAGGTTTTTGTACAAACTGCCTATGATAACAGTATATTTAAAAAAATAAAACACTCAAACTGCACTCAAAATGCATGTTCCAAATTATTATGCACAGCAGAGTTTTCAACCTTTTAATTTTAATAAAGAACAAAAAAATGGTCTTTTTTGAAATTATAAGCATTAGCAGGTTATTACACACTGAAATCAAACAGTTTTCAACTCAAAACTTTATTCTAGGTGATGTTACATTTGCACATAGGACCGCTTGTTCGAAAGGAGCTTCTGAACTCTCTCGTCCATTGAATTTGTCAGGTTTTGGATGGTTTCTGCTTCAATTGTTTTGCATGAGGACAGAATACCCTCCCAGAGCTGTTGCTTAGATGTGAACTGCCTCCCGCCATCATAGACACTCCTTTTGATGATGCTCCAGAGGTTCTCAATGGGGTTGAGGTCAGGGGAGCATGGGGGCCACACCATAAGTTTGTCCCCTTTTATGCCCATAGCAGCCAGAGATGCAGATGTGTTATGTGCAGCATGAGACGGGGCATTATCATGCATGAAAATGATCTTGCTGCGGAATGCACGGTTCTTCTTCTTGAACCATGGAAGCAAGTGCTGTTTGAGAAACTCAACATACATTATGGAGTTCATCTTTACCCCTTCAGGGATCCTAAAAGGGCCGACAATCTCTCTCCCCATGATTCCAGCCCAAAACATTACTCCACCTCCTCCTTGTTGGCGCTGTAGCCGTGTTTGCATGGGGTGTCCATCAACCAGCCATCCTCCACTCCATCCATCTGGACCATCAAGATCATTTCATGCATGATAATGCACCGTCTCATGATGCACATAACACATCTGCATCTCTGGCTGCTATGGGCATAAAAGGGGACAAACTTATGGTGTGGCCCCCATGCTCCCCTGACCTCAACCCCATTCAGAACCTCTGGAGCATCATCAAAAGGAGTGTCTATGATGGCGGGAGGCAGTTCACATCTAAGCAACAGCTCTGGGAGGGTATTCTGTCCTCATGCACAACAATTAAAGCAGAAACCATCCAAAACCTGACAAATTCAATGGACGAGAGAGTTCAGAAGCTCCTTTCGAACAAGGGGTCTTATGTGCAAATGTAACATCACCTAGAATAAAGTTTTGAGTTGAAAACTGTTTGATTTCAGTGTGTAATAACCTGCTAATGCTTAGAATTTCAAAAATGACCATTTTTTTGTTCTTTATTAAAATGAAAAGGTTGAAAACTCTGCTGTGCATAATAATTTGGAACATGCATTTTGAGTGCAGTTTGAGTTTTTTATTTTTTAAAAAATATACTGTTATCATAGGCAGTTTGTACAAAAACCGTTCAATTGTACTCTAATAGTTATTGACTGGAAAATTACAATGACTGCAATTCATATAGGTAATTTGGGAAAATCTGAGAAAATATTATTTGCATAATAATTTGGAACACAGTGTATATGTACAATTTTAATATGATCAATAGAAATATGTAAATATATTATATATATACACACACTGCTCAAAAAATAAAGGGAACACTTAAACATCACAACTCCAAGTCAATAACACTTCTGTGAAATCTACCTGTCCAGTTATGAAGCAACACGGATTGTGAATCAATTTCTCCTGCTGTTGTGCAAATGGAGCAGACAACTGGTAGAAATGATAGGCAATTAGCCAGATACCCCCTATAAAGGAGTGGTTCTGCAGGTGGTGACCACAGACCATTTCTCTGTTCTCATTCTTTTTGGCTCATGTTTTGGTCACTTTTTCATTTTGCCATTGCTCTCACCCCTAGAGGTACATTAGCATTAGGCAGTGTCTACAGTACAACCCATAGAAGTTGCTCAGGTAGTGCCGTTCATCCAGGATGGCACATCAGTGCGAGCTGTGGCAAGAAGTGTAGCTGTGTCTGTCAGCACAGTGTCCAGAGCATGGAGCAGATACCAGGAGATGTGCAGGGAGCCATAGGAGGGCAACAACCCAGCAACAGGACCGTTACCTCCTCCTTTGTGCAAGGAGGAACAGGAGGAGCACTGCCAGAGCCCTGCAAAATGACCTCCAGCTGGCCACAAATGTGCATGTGTCTGCACAAACGGTTAGAAACCGACTCCATGAGGGTGGTATGAGGGCCCGATGTCCACAGATGGGGGTTGTGCTCACAGCCCAACACCGAGCAGGACGCTTGACATTTGCCACAGAACACCAGGATTGGCAAAGTCGCCACTGGTGCCCTCTGCTCTTCACAGATGAAAGCTCAGTATTGTGTGTGGCCTCCACGTGCCTGTATGACCTCCCTACAACGCCTGGGCATGCTCCTGATGAGGTTGCGGATGGTCTCCTGTGGGATCTCCTCCCAGACCTAGACTAAAGCATCAGCCAACTCCTGAACAGTCAGTGGTGCAACGCGACGTTGGTGGATGTGACTCGCCCCCTGGGCCGTGGGGTACTCGGATCCGGGCAGTAGGGGAACGATGGGAGTAGTAGTGGCAACCCGGTTTCGTGGCTCAGGGTGGTCAGGCCAGTGGTAGTCCGTTATGTGCTGATGTTTATGTCCGACTACGCCACCCGTGGATTTGCGGTTATTAGGAACCGCCGCTGCATGCCGACCGCTGGGGCTGATGAGGTGTGCAGCTAGGGTAGTGTGACTCCCCACGGGAAGAGTGCGGCCCCAGGGCAGTATAGTGGATGGTGGGAGTGATGGTGGTGAGAGTCCCAGTGCTGATAGTGCTGGAGAAGCAAGGAGCACACAGACAACAGGTTGCAGTCCAGGGTCTTTACTAGAACAGGTAAATTGACCCATAAACAGTCCCGGCTAGGAGGGGGACCTGGATGTCTGAGAGCAACGGGGAAATTGGCCCTGGTCAGGGTGAGGGTGTAGGCCTACCGTGCTTTCTGCGCTCCTTCTGGCTATCTCCTCCTGATAGGGTAACAGCCCACGTTTCCAAGCTTTCCATGTATTCTCGCCTGTATGGCCTGCGACGTGGGTTCCTTTCTGCTCCCAGCCTTGTACGGCTTTACTGGTACCTTCTGTTGTGGCAGGGCCTCCAGGCTTCTTAGGCCAAGGAATATACAGTCCCCTGCGGACTGGTTCTCTGCTGGGGGATGTGGAATCCTCTCAGCCTCAGACACCAAAGTCTGGTAAATTAAGTCCTCTTTCTGCCAAGACAGGCTCTCTTCGCCTCTTGTCTCTGGCTTGTGGCTCTCCTCCTGCCACACTTCCTCTTAGGTGCAGTGCAACTGTCTGTCCCTGTTCTGCTCTGGGACAAGTCTCAATGCTGAGACAGGCCATCCAGTTCTCTCTAACCCTGCCCCCAGCACCAGCTTTTATAGGGGCAGCCTGCTCCCCCTACTGGCCTGAGACAGGAGGCATTGCATGCTAATGTTCCCCTGACTAGAGAACCTCCCCCTTGCTCTCAGACACAGCTTTAATACATTTTGTGGCATCCAGGCCAGGGTGACACATTCCCCCCTAGTGAAATTTAGTACTCCGGGACTAAACAATAAACAAAGACAATAAAACATTAATAGACATTAATAGACAGACGACGCACAAATTGAGTTCTTAAGGTCACAGTGTGGCCTGTGACCGGGTGTCCATATCACCAATACAACGGGGAGCCTTAACCAGGTGGGGGTCTGTCCTACCCCAAGTCCTTCACAGTCTTAGTTCATTCCTTGGTTAGGCTCCGAACGCAGTCCATACCAGGTCCCGGTTATAAAAAGTCCATAACCTGTGAGTCCTTACAGTAACTGCAAGAAACTGAAACACGGAATTACCAAACATGCATGTAACTTTGCAAACAATTCAACATTTGGCAACAAGGTTATTTACAATTTTAGTGCGCTCTATATTCTCCAGCGAGCGGGTATCAGCCCCTTTGTGCTCCTGGTTGACCTACGTAGCCCACTGTCTGGTGGTGGACCAACCTGGCTTTCCCCACTAGCGTTAGGGGTACAGCTATCAGCTGGGTGTACAGGTAGGGAAGGCAGCTGTCTGTGGGTCCTTTGGCTTACCGCAGGCATGGCAGGCTCACTGTCAGCAGAGGGTTGACTCTCCTGGGCTGCTGGTACAGGCTCTTCTGCCTCTGGAACCGCTTGCTCCTCTTCACCTTCCGGCTCTGGTGTTGGTTGTTGCTGTGCCGGTTGCAGGAAATGCAGGACGGGTACCACTATGGCATCATTTATGCGAGTCCAGGACTGAGGGAACTCTCCGAGAACGGTGCTGATCATTTCTTCCTTGTCCTCTGCGGGTTCAAGGTCACTCTGATCCTCTTCTGCACTACGGAGTTGCTCGGGGCATCTTTTGAGATGGTCTCTGGAGACGGTACTAGTGGTTTCTCCTCCGTCCTTGGTGATCACGCACACCTTCGGGTTGTCGTGATCAGACTGCAGTACGGTGTAGGGTTCCCTTTCCCACTGGTCGTCCAACTTGTGAAGCCTTCTTTTTCGCTTTAGGACTTGCTCACCAGGTTCTAGGGGACCAGCAGGGGCGTGTTGGTTGAAGAGTTTTTCTTGCCTCTCTCTCACCTGGGCCAGGCTCTTCTCCACAGTCTACTGCACCTTCTTGTACTGCAGTTGCCTTTCCGTATCCCAGTCCGCATCCGGGGAGGTGTCCTCAGGCGTTAGGACTCCCATCTCCAGGTCTATAGGCAGCTTACCCGGTCTGGGTCGCATCAGGTAAGCCGGGGTGCAGTTGGTAGCATTCACCGGGATATGATTGTATAAGTCTATCAGGTCCGGCAGTTTTTCTGGCCACAGGCTGCGCTCCTCCAGGGGCAACGTCTTCAGGAGATCAATGACTATATTGTTCATCTTCTCACACATCCCGTTGGTTTGTGGGTGGTAAGGCGTTGTCCGAATCTTCTTACAGCCATAGAGGTTGCCGAACTCCTGGAAGATTTCAGCCTCGAACGCTGGACCCTGGTCTGTCAGGACCTGTTCCGGATACCCGTGTGGACGGCAGAAATATTGCTGGAAGGCTCTGGCCGCTGTTTGGGCTGTCAAGTCTTTTACTGGGACCACCACTAGAAAACGGGAATAGTGGTCCACGATTGTCAGGGCATAGATGTATCCTGACCGGCTGGGAGCCAATTTGACATGGTCCAGAGCTACCAGCTCAAGAGGCTGCGTGGTGACGATGGGCCTCAAGGGTGTCTTCTGGCTGGTGCGGTCCTTCCTCCTTAGGTGACAAGGGCCACAGTCTCTGCACCATTTTTCTACAGCTCCTCTCATGCCGACCCAAAAGAACCTTCCTCTTAGTAGGAACTCCAGTTTCTTCCAACCGAACCGATGTGTCCCGCTCTGTCATGGTAAGCCCCCAGGACCATAGCTGCATCCCGCCTTGGGACCACGACTTGCCAGGTCAGCTCGTGCGTCCGGTGGTTGACAATCCTTCTGCACAACTTGCCTTCGTAGAGGAACAGCTTGCTCTTCTCTTTCCATAGCTGCTTGGCTTCCTCTGGAGCATCCGGATCTATGCGGGCATCTTCCTGGGTCAGCAGATCTTTCACCAGGCGGATGGCAGGGTCACTATCTTGGGTCTCGGCCCAGCTGTGTTGAGGTAGGGGATTTATCATCACGGTTGTTAGATCCTCCTCCTTCACGCGGTGGGAGTATTGAGCAGCTCCATACGGTGAAACGCGGGGAGTTCTACCTCCTCCAGCTCTTCTGGGTCTTCGTCACCTTCAGATAAGTGAGGCATCCTCGATAGGGCGTCAGCGTTGGCATTGGTTTTGCCGGCCCGGTACTTGATCAGTCATAGTTGGAGAGACGGGCCATCCACCGCTGTTCTAGGGCACCCAGTCTTGCATTGTCCAGGTGTGTCAACGGGTTGTTGTCCGTGTACACGGTGAACTTTGCGGAGGCCAGGTAATGCTTGAAGCGTTCCGTCACGGCCCACACCACCGCCAAGAATTCTAGCTTGAAGGAGCTGTAATTCTCCGGGTTCCTCTTGGTGGGTCTCAGCTTCCGGCTGGCGTACGCGATCACCCTTTCTCTGCCCTGTTGGTTTTGGAACAGTACGGCTCCCAGTCCCACATTACTGGCATCTGTGTGGAGAATGAAAGGCTGGCCATAATCAGGGTAGGCCAGGATCTCGTCCCCTGTGAGGGCCATCTTTAGCTGGCGGAAGGACTCCTCTTCCGGTTTATCCCACTTGAAGGGCGGCTTTTGGCTCCTGGACTTAGACTGTCCGATCAGGAGGTCCTGCATAGGAGCTGCCATCTTAGTGAACCCGGGGATGAACCTTCGGTAGTAGCCTACCAACCCGAGAAACTGTCTCACCTCTTTGATGTTCGAGGGGCTTGGCCAGCTCTTGATTGCCGTGACCTTGTCAGGGTCGGGGGCCACTCCTTCCGCGCTTACCACGTGCCCTAGGTACTGGTCCTTTGGTTTCAGCAGGTGACACTTCGATGGTTTCACCTTCAGGCCATAGCCTGCCAGGGCTTCGAACACCTCGGCCAGGTGCTTTAGGTGGTCCTCGTAGGTCTTCGAATAGACGATCACGTCGTCCAGGTAAAGGAGGACCGTCTCGAAGTTTCGGTGCCCTAGACATCATTCCATCAGCCTCTGGAAGGTCCCTGGTGCGTTGCAGAGCCCGAAGGGCATACAGTTGAACTCACTCAGTCCCATCGGGGTGGTGAAGGCAGTCTTCTCCTTGTCAGCCTCTGCCACAGGAACCTGCCAGTACCCGCTAGTAAAGTCCAAAGTAGAAAAGAAGTTAGCAGATTTTAGTGCGGCTAAAGACTCCTCTATTCTAGGCAGCGGATATGCGTCTTTGTGGGTGATACGGTTGATTTGTCTATAGTCCACGCACATTCCCATGGTGCCGTCTTTCTTTTTGACCAGAACCAAGGGGGCTGCCCAGGGGCTACAGCTGTCTCTAATAACCCCAGCTTCTTTCATCTCTCTTAGCATGCCCTTTGCGTTCTGATAATGTGCAGGGGTTACAGGTCTGTGCCTCTCTTTTATTGGTGGGTGGCTCCCTGTGGGGATGTGGTGTTCTATCCCTTTTACTCTGCCGAAGTCTAGCGGGTGCTTACTAAAGACTCTCTCGTACTCCTGTACCACCCGGTAGACTCCTTGTTTTTGGTGCAGGGGAGTGGAGTCAGCACCCACATTGAGTTTCTGGCACCAGTCCTCCTTTTGTTTCTGGGAGCCATTACCCTCCGCCTGAGGAGATGGAGGCAAGGGTTCCACGGCCCTGATAGCTTTGTGTTCGACAACAAACAGTTTGGCGAGTGTAGCGTACCTGGGTAAGTGTACTTCCCTCTCCCCAATGTTGAGGATGCGGACGGGCACCCTCCCATGACGGACATCAACCACCCCCCGGGCTGTCAAAATGGTGGGCCTGCTGTCTGAGTACACGGGTTCTACCATGGCTTGGTAGTCTCTACCTCTCAACCCGATTGCAGTCCGACACCAGATCATCATTTCACTTTTGGGAGGCATGGAAATGGGGAATGGGTCACTCAGTCTTACGCTACCGATCTCACCACCAGACAGTTCTACCTGCTGCCGTCTCATCAGGGCTTTTATCTCCTTGTTGAGGACTCTCTGTTGGCTGGAACTAGCATTCACCGCCACCTGTTGTAGAATTACAATTACCTCTGAAAGACAATTTTCAATTACGTTAGTACCCACAGTTATTTTAGGGTGACTTTCACGACGGTCAATGTCCACAATAATCACCCCCTGTGCCGGCAGTTCAACTTTACCAATTTTAATGGTCATCTCCTTGAACCCCATCTGCGGCACGGGTAAGCCATTACTGGCGATGATGCTCAAGTTATTGTCTGGATACCGTGTGATATCAGCATCAGTCCAATACTGCTTAAAAAGTACATAAGGGATAGTGGTTACTTGTGACCTATTATCCAGCAAGGCGCTCATGGGGATACCGTGCAGCACCATGGGTAAAACCGGGCGCCCCCCAACGTACTTATTACGCCAATTGTAAGGGCCTGGTGATCTTATGCCTGGGGGTTGGCCCTTTGCCCCAGGTTGGACCCTTTTAAATTACAGTACCTGGAAATGTGTCCGGGCTGGTTGCATCGACGGCAAATGGGCTGTCCATCCTCTGCGTAGCGGTCTGTGGGCCTCCCTCGGAACGACGGGATCCTCCTCTGTCGACGCCACGGGACATCCTCCGGACTTGAAGCCAGCTCGATGGGTCTTGACGGGTCCACTTGCAACGCCTGGACGGTCCTGGTCAACGCCGCGACGCTCCTGGTCAGCTCCTGGACTTGGTGGTGCAGGTCTTTCGACGGGGCTTGGTTCAGGGCCTGTGCATTAGCCCCCACGGGATCCATAGAGGAGGGCGCCGCCTCCTGGTGGTTGGTGAGAGCAGGGCGCCGGGGGTTTATAGCGCCACTGGTTGCAGATTCACGGAGCACCCTTATGGCCCTGTCCTTAAATTGGGCAAAGGTTAGGTCGGGGTTCTGAAAGAACATGAGACGCAGTTGGGCCCTGTGGGCGCTAGACAGCAGACCTTCTATGAATTGTTCTGTTAGCAGCTTATCCGTTTCCTGCACACTGCCAGGGTCAGTTTGTTGAATAGCCCTCAAGGCTTCCTGCAGATTTAGGGCATAGTCTCTGATGCTGTCCTGTGCCCGCTGCTTACATCCATAGAACCTCATTTTAATCTCAGCGGAGGTACGTGTGTCAAAGGTACCCCGCAGCCGGGCCAGAATACCCTTCACAGTCCTTTTATCCTCAGTGGGCCATGATTTTACCTCCCTTTGGGCTGCGCCAGTTAACTGCCCTGTCAATATGCTGACCTTCTGTTCCTCTGTCAGGGGGTAAACGTGGAACAAACTGTATAGCCTTTCCTTGAAGTCAGTTTGGGCATGGGGCTCCCCTGAGTATTTGGGCAGCCAGGCCGCTCCAGGGATGTAGGGCAGGGAAAAGGGCATCACCGCTGCTGCAGCTGCGTTGGTGGTAGTGGGCGCCTCTGTGTCCGACATCTTCCTCCCCCCTAGTTAAGCGTGGCCTACCTTCCGACGATCCTCTTCTGTAGGCCGCGGCTCCGCTGCTGCTGCTCTGGACGAGGACCTTGCGTCGCGTCCTGATGACGTCAGCGTCGCTCTCTCTCCCTTCCAGGACCTTGCGCAGCGTCGGTGCGTGGGGCGGAGCTTCGGATCTCGCGCGGTTTTGAAGTCCACGCTCCTCTTCTTCCCGCGCGGCGTCCTGAAGATGGCGTCCGATGGCGAGAAACAGCTGCGGATGGCGGGAAGACGGCAGAAGACGGCGGGAAACAGTCCAAGATGGCGTCTGATGGCGGGAATCGGCTCCGGATGGCGGGAAACGACTCCGGACGGCGGGAAACTTCGCCACAGGTAAGTTACAAAAGTCTTTTTCAGGCACGCAGTACCCGGTGGTTGCGGGCATGAAATCCTGCCGACTACGCCAAAGCTGACTCGCCCCTTGGGCCGTGGGGCACTCGGATCCGGGCAGTCTGGGAACGATGGGAGTAGTAGTGGCAACCCGGTTCCGTGGCTCAGGGTGGTCAGGCCAGTGGTAGTCCGTTATGTGCTATTGATTATGTCCGACTACGCCACCCGTGGATTGCGGTTATTAGGAACCGCCGCTGCATGCCGACCGCTGGGGCTGATGAGGTGTGCAGCTAGGGTAGTGTGACTCCCCACGGGAAGAGTGCGGCCCCAGGGCAGTATAGTGGATGGTGGGAGTGATGGTGGTGAGAGTCCCAGTGCTGATAGTGCTGGAGAAGCAAGGAGCACACAGACAACAGGTTGCAGTCCAGGGTCTTTACTAGAACAGGTAAATTGACCCATAAACAGTCCCGGCTAGGAGGGGGACCTGGATGTCTGAGAGCAACGGGGAAATTGGCCCTGGTCAGGGTAAGGGTGTAGGCCTACCGTGCTTTCTGCGCTCCTTCTGGCTATCTCCTCCTGATAGGGTAACAGCCCACGTTTCCAAGCTTTCTGTGTATTCTCGCCTGTATGGCCTGCGACGTGGGTTCCTTTCTGCTCCCAGCCTTGTACGGCTTTACTGGTCCCTTCTGTTGTGGCAGGGCCTCCAGGCTTCTTAGGCCAAGGAATATACAGTCCCCTGCGGACTGGTTCTCTGCTGGGGGATGTGGAATCCTCTCAGCCTCAGACACCAAAGTCTGGTAAATTAAGTCCTCTTTCTGCCAAGACAGGCTCTCTTCGCCTCTTGTCTCTGGCTTGTGGCTCTCCTCCTGCCACACTTCCTCTTAGGTGCAGTGCAACTGTCTGTCCCTGTTCTGCTCTGGGACAAGTCTCAATGCTGAGACAGGCCATCCAGTTCTCTCTAACCCTGCCCCCAGCACCAGTTTTTATAGGGGCAGCCTGCTCCCCCTACTGGCCTGAGACAGGAGGCATTGCATGCTAATGTTCCCCTGACTAGAGAACCTCCCCCTTGCTCTCAGACACAGCTTTAATACATTTTGTGGCATCCAGGCCAGGGTGACACAGATGGAGCGAGACATGATGTCCCAGATGTGCTCAATCGGATTCAGGTCTGGGGAACAGGCGGGCCAGTCCATAGCTTCAATGCCTTCACCTTGCAGAAACTGCTGACACACTCCAGCCACATGAGGTCTGGCAATGTCCTGCATACTGCATAAGGGGCATAATGGGGGCATTACACTGTGTGGGGGCATAATACATACTACATAAGGGGCATAATGGGGGCATTAAACTTTTTGGGGCATCATACATACTGCATAAGGGGCATAATGGGGGCAATACACTGTGTGGGGGCATCATACATACTGCATAAGGGGCATAATGGGGGCATTACATTGTGTGCTAGCATCATACATCTTGTATAAGGGGCATAATGGGGGCATTACACTGTGTGGGAGCATCATACATACTGCATGAGGGGCATAATGGTGGCATACACTGTGTGGTGCATCATACATACTGTATAAGGGGCATAATGGGGGCATTACACTGTGTGGGGCATCATATATACTGTATAAGGGGCATAATGGGGCATTACACTGTGTGGGGGCATCATACATACTGCATAAGGGGCATAATGGGGGCATTACACTGTGTGGGGGCATCATACATACTGCATAAGGAGCATAATGGGGGCATTACACTGTGTGGGGGCATCATGTATACTGCATAAGGGGCATAATGGGGGCATTACACTGTGTGGGGGCATCATACATCCTGCATAAGGGGCATAATGGGGGCATTACACTGTGTGGGGGGCATCATACATCCTGCATAAGGGGCATAACACTGTGTGGGGGCATCATACATCCTGCATAAGGGGCATAATGGGGGCATTACACTGTGTGGGGGGCATCATACATACTGCATAAGGGGCATAATGGGGGCATTACACTGTGTGGGGGCATCATACATCCTGCATAAGGGGCATAATGGGGGCATTACACTGTGTGGGGGCATCATACATACTGCATAAGGGGTATAATGGGGGCATTACACTGTGGGGGGCATCATGCATCCTACATAAGGGGCATAATGGGGGCATTACACTGTGTGGGGGCATCATACATACTGCATAAGGGGTATAATGGGGGCATTACACTGTGGGGGGCATCATGCATCCTACATAAGGGGCATAATGGGGGCATTACACTGTGTGGGGGCATCATACATTCTGTATAAGGGGCATAATGGGGGCATTACACTGTGGGGCCAGTAAAGGGGCCCTTTACTATGAGAACAATACGTTTCCTCCCTTCCTGTCTCCATAGTTGGGTCGTATGTATCTATTACAGGAAACAGAACAAAAACCTTATGATTCTTATAAAGGGGCAACACAAGACCCCAAAAGAGTCTCTGTGCTCAAGGGGTTAATGCCCCCTGCGCCCAGTAATGGGGGATCCCCACATACCTCCACCTGCAGAGCCGCCACCACATATATGGCTGCTCTGTGCGCACAGGAGCTGTGATGAGGTCACAGGAGGGGAAGAGTCAGGGGTCACATGATCAGGGGCCTCAGTGGATGTGTGACACCCCAGGGGTCTGGTTGCCACAGTGATAGAGATATTATGTCTGAGAGCAGGTGGGAGGTCCTTTGGTCAGGGATCCTGTGCATGCCACACCTCCTGCCCAGTCTTGGGCGGGGAAGGACTTCCCCTATATAAACCTGGGGCTGAGGTAGGGTAGGGAGTTCTGAGAGGAGAAGACAGGGAGCAGAGCTGCTCTATGGGCTCTGCTCCACAGGCAGGCCCTGTCCAGGGGCCTGAGCCTGGAGTCAAGGAGAGTAGAGACAAGAAACAGTCATATGAAGAAACAGCAGAAGCTCAGTGGGAGCAATACTAATACGAGTCAGGGGCTGGCAGCTGCAGAGCTCGCCCTGACTGAGAAGCTTTCTTACCGGACCCGGCGTCCGAGGCTGTGGGGACTAACTCTTACCCAGCAGCAGAAGCCGACTGGCAGGGGATTTCAGGTCCTCAGGCCCAGAAACCCGAAGGCACGGTCACACGCGTGGGACCAGCACCGCCATCGTGGAGCGGAAGCCATTAGAAGGCCCCGAGTCACTGGCCATACGGGTGAGCACCACACGGTACACTCAGGGACGTGGGCTACTTATATCCGCTTCTAGCAAGGTAGCCAGAAGAGTACAGTCAGTTTGGGAGGCCTACAACTCCGCCTGGCCAGGGGAGATCCCATCTGCTCAAGGACTGACCAGGCCCCGTTCGCTAGCAAGTACTCCGGGAGGGTCTATCGTTGTTACCAGTAAAGACCCTGAATTACACCGCACCGTCTCTGAGTGGTTCCTGCTACCCCCATTTTCCACGTCGGCTGCCCTGAGGCCATACCCCTCCCGTTGGGGGTTATACTATCACGCTGCACAATTCTACACCGGCCTCAGCGGTCTGCCCTGCAGCGGCAGCTCCATAGCTGCAAATCAACGGGTGGCGTAGTCGACACTCAAATAACATCTATCAAGACTGCCACACACTGAGTTGACTCCCTGGGCACGGACCGGGTCCCCACCACTCGGAGACTACAACCCTCATCTGATCCGGTTCCGGGTAAGCCCCGTGCGCGAGACGCTGCGCGACACAGCAGGCCCAGGGGCGCGTCAGATGCAGGACTCTGCTGTGCTGGTTGTCATGGTGCTGGATGAGCTGAAGTTTATGTGTGGGGTCAGGAGTAGTGTTGAGCGATACCTTCCGATATCGGGAAATATCGTATCAGATTGGATAGGACCGATACCCAAAAGTATCGGATATCGCCGATTCCGATACCGGAAACCAATGCAAGTCAATGGGACACTAATATCGGAAAGCCATCCCAGCGTGAGAGAATTCTCCTGATTGTTTAAAAGCCGGCGGGCGGTAAAAAGCCGCCGGCTTTTAAACAATCACACAGCCCCATACTGCTTCCCCGCAGCCTCCCACCCCGATCCTGCGCTCCCCCCGCCACCTCCCATCCCGATCGTAAGTTAGGACCGGGCGGGGAGCGCAGCACCAAGGAGCAGGGAGCGAAGGACCCGGGCGGGGAAGCCGGCAGTGAAAAGACTACACCGCCGGCTTTCCCGTTCTGTGCTGCGCTCTCCCGCCGGTTATTTCAAATGAACAGCTGAGGTATCAGGTGATGCTGATCAGCTGTTCATTTGAAGTAGCCGCGGTGCCCTCAGAGGGTTCATGTGAGTTCATGCTTCACTGCATGAACTCACATGAACTTTCCCACGGCCGCACAGGTCAGCCTCACCTCCCAGACCATCAGACCCATCATGATTGGTGTGTGCGCAGGTGTCTGTGCGATGTGTGCGGGTGTGTGCGCGATGTCTGCGGGTGTCTGCGTGCAGGCAGACATAGGCTAATGTGACACTACTACTCCCATCGGCCTATGTCTGTCCCCCGTCCACTTGTGCCAGCAGGATCAGCTCGATGGGAGCAGTAGCTATTTTAGCTGCCCCATATGTTATTTTTGCCCCTATACATCTTTTATGTTTTTAGGCCCCCCATATATTTTTTTTGTTTTTGGTCCCCAATAAATTTTAAATACATTTTTCATTGGTGGCCAGTGGTTACCTAAAATAAATTAGTTCATACATTACCTGTCCCCGCCGATCGCCACCTAAAATAAAGTAAAAAATAAAAAACTACACCTATACTCACCTAGACACCTAATTCCCCGAAGCCATCGATCTCCTGTAATAAAATATAAAATAATAAACCACAACCTTATCCTTACCCCTCCGTAGTAGTCCACGAGTGTCCCACGAAGATCTCCAGTTTAGAGCAGCCACATAAAATGTGACCGCTCTAAACCACTGCCGCCGCTAGAATGACGGGGCCGTAAAGCAGCCCCATCATTGCATAAACCGGTGTCTAGGTGAGTATAGGTGTAGTTTTTTATTTTTTACTTTATTTTAGGTGGCGATCAGGTAATGTATGAACTAATTTATTTTAGGTAACCACTGGCCACCAATGAAAAATGTATTTAAAATTTATTGGGGACCAAAAACAAAAAAAATATATGGGGGGCCTAAAAACATAAAAGATGTATAGGGGCAAAAATAACATATGGGGCAGTTTAAATAGCAGGATCAGGCTGATGGGAACTACTGCTCCCATCGAGCTGATCCTGCTGGCACGAGTGGACGGGGGACAGACAAAGGCCGATGTGAGTAGTAGTGTCACATCGGCCTATGTCTGCCTGCACGCAGACACCCGCAGACATCGCGCACACACCCGCACACATCGCACAGACACCTGCGCACACACCAATCATGATGGGTCTGATGGTCTGGGAGGTGAGGCTGACCTGTGCGGCCGTGGGAAAGTTCATGTGAGTTCATGCAGTGAAGCATGAACTCACATGAACCCTCTGAGGGCACCGCAGCTACTTCAAATGAACAGCTGATCAGCATCACCTGATACCTCAGCTGTTCATTTGAAATAACCGGCGGGAGAGCGCAGCACAAAACGGGAAAGCCGGCGGTGAAGTCTTTTCCCTGCCGGCTTCCCCGCCTGGGTCCTTCGCTCCCTGCTCCTTGGTGCTGCGCTCCCCGCCCGGTCCTAACTTACGATCGGGATGTGAGGTGGCGGGGGGAGCGCAGGATCGGGGTGGGAGGCTGCGGGGAAGCAGTATGGGGCTGTGTGATTGTTTAAAAGCCGGCGGCTTTTTACCGCCTGCCGGCTTTTAAACAATCAGGAGAATTCTCTCACGCTGGGATGGCATTCCGATATTAGCGTCCCATTGACTTGCATTGGTTTCCGGTATCGGAATCGGCGATATCCGATACTTTTTGGGTATCGGTCCGATCCAATCCGATCCGATATTTCCCGATATCGGAAGGTATCGCTCAACATTAAGTAATACATAAGAATAATATGTACTATGTCTGACCACTACAAACACTCATCTGAACTGGTCCAAGTGCTGTCAGGTTTTTTCACGGGCAGCACTTAGACAATACGGTCGTGTGAATATAGGCTTATGATGCATCTGGTAATAAACATGTTAAGGATGGGCCGCTACTCATGGGCCACTGCTGTGTGCTTGCCCCCCAGGCTAAAATGTGCCAGCCAGCCCCTGCTGCACCGGGTGCCAGAAAACCTAGATACACCTTTGGAATAGGTATCCTGCAAAGTAAGGATGGGGTTTGGTGTTTTTAAATGATTTTATTGACTCTGTGCATTTATATTTTGTATCAATAATATGATATGGTTATATATATCTTCTGGATATCAGGAGGGCTTATCCCTGTGCCTTGACTCTCTCCTTCTCCTTCGATGTCCTGTATAGGCCAAAAAAAACTACGCGTTTCGAGGACTCACAGTTCCTCTTCGTCAGCTTCTCGCTGGTAGTCAAACTGGTAACCTAATAAAGTCCAAACGCCCCCCACAAAGATAATACAACCAAAGAAATGGAGGAAGATCCAATACTAACAAGACGGTGCAAAAGGACATATGGAGGTGCAATAGAACTAAGATAGAATTCCAATAAGAATAGACTGTGTGTGAAAAAAATAATAATAAAAAAGACTTTGTTCAAACTTTCACAATTAGTTAAAAATGAATAAAAATTATATACTTATATTTCTGATGGCTATAAAAAACAGTCTGTTAATCAGTGTATATTACCAGGATAGTATAAATTCGGCACTTAGTACCATCCAGAGATAAAAAGGAAAAAATGAAGGAGAAAAATAAAAACATTATATAGTATCTCCAATAGGGGTATCAATGTATAGAAACAAATACATATATAAAATAGGTGGATTCAAAGGAATATATCCAAAAGACATATTATATTGATAAAATATAAGGAGGTTCATAAAAGTGCAATGTAAATGTTCAATTGGTACTGGGATAAAAAATACATACAGTATATACCGCTGCGAGTTGAAGGCATACAGCTGACTCTCGTGATTAAGGCCCTTCAGAGCCAAGCTATTTAATGTGAAGATCCATTTGGATTCCATCCGCGACATTAATCTCAGGTAATCACCTCCCCTCCATTTTCTGGGGACTAATCGGATCCCACAAAACTTAGTGTCCTTATAAGATTGGTTGTGGAACTTCCGGTAGTGCCGGGACAGTGGATGCCCTTCAAAACCTTCATTCATGTTGATAAAGTGTTCCTTCAGCCTTTTGATAACTTGCGCTTTGTACAGACATCTCCTCCTGCCAAGGCATAAAAAGGGCGTGGCTTGGGGTGTGGATAGGGGCGTGGCCAGACTACGCGTGCCGCATGGTTTCGCCCTCTTTCTAGTCCTCATAGGTTGGCGGTATGCTTGTACTGAGGAGATCTGGGATATCAGTGATTAGGTCCCATATTGTGCACTGTACGGTCTGGAAAAGCTCCTTCTATCCGTCTCTGTAGCACCAGAGGAAGAACAGAGGGGAAAAGACAGGATTTTCTACATGTCGCGTTATGTAGATGTTCTGCAGATTTATCACAACCGTCCACAAGAAGAAACTGCCATCACAGAGCCGCCTTTAGCTGTTGGAAAAGTTTAAACTTAGTTTTGAATAGTTGCTATAGCCAACAAGGACTTTCTATTTATGCTGGGTCACATGATGCTGGTGCTGGGTGATGTCATGTGACGGAATGTTGTGGGTGATGATGTCACAGAGGGCGTTGTGATGTCACCCTTGGGGTATATAAGGGGGCTCCATCCACCTGGAGCTCATATCTCATTGGCCATATCTTGGTGCTGAGATACCCCCTGGAGACAATGAGGATCGCCATATTGTTTCTGTGCTGTACCCTGTTCTACCCTGTGAATTACCATAGGCTGCCGGTGAGTACCTGTCTATTATTACATATGGAGAACGTTTAGAATCAGCTGCGGCAGGGGAAGGGGATGGGGAGGGGGGTCCTGTAAGAATTTACCTGCGGGAATAAGAGGTTATGGCAGGGAAAGGAGCTTAGGAAGTGACAGTCAGAGGGGATATAAGTGTGGGGTGACCCCTCTGACTCCCACATTCCTGCCTTGTCCTTGTAGTGATTAATGACTTTGGTGTTGTCCCTTATATATCACTTTGCAGTCACCAGTGATCGCTCCGCACTGTGATCCTAAACTACAGTCTCATTTACCTTTTTGCAAACGCCCAGAAGGGGAGGAGTGACATCACACCCATGTGAGCAGATCCCGCCCACTTTTACTGCAGTCGTAATGCGAGCTAGCTGTATTCTGTTTTCATGGAAATATCAGCAGCTGCTCCCCCTAGTGTTTACAAGATGAAAACATCAAAAGAGTTAAAATATTTTTTTCAGATTTTATACTATTAAAACCTTTTTAAATATATATGTGTATTTATATATAAATATAAATACTTTACAATTTTACAATTGTAAAAAAATTGCTGACACTTTCCCTTTAAAAGATCCAAAGACGTTCTGCTTCATGTGCCATTGTGACCAATCACAGCACAGATTATATTTTTTAAACTTTTCTTGAAAAACTGAAGCTGCTCCGTGATTGGAAATCATGTGGAAGGGTTCTCTTTTAGACATTTAGTTAGGTCCAAAGTATCAGTGACATGATGGATAGAACTGTGCAATGATGTCACAGAGGGCTTTGTGATGTCACCCCTGGGTATATTAGAAGCCTCGGCCCATCTGCAGCTTGTATCTCATTGACCATACCTTGGTGCTGAGAGACCTCTGGAGATGATGAGTATCATCCTATCATTTCTGTGCTTTACGTTGCTCTACCCCCCACATTACAGTACACTGAGGGCGAGTATGTTCTCATCAATATGGAGGTCACAAGGATCAGCTAATGAGAATATCGCCTCTTGCAGGACTTCTCATACTGGACACGTGACCGTCCGTCATATGAAAGTCCAACTGTAAATAATATTCCATGGACCCTGGAGGTGAATCCCAAACTTCTTCCTGATCTTCTCAATGGGATATTTCTGAAAGTTGCTTGATAATGTATCCATCACTGTATAATAACAAGGGCTCTCTGTTTGACTGGATTGGGTATAAATATACAGGACTTTATTATGTTTTTTTTCTTTATTATAGGATGACCCACTACCCGTGGATCTCAGAAGAAACACCTATCAAGCTTCCATCAATCTTCCTCTTTGGCTCTTCCGTGACGCAGTTTTTGTTGCGGTGATGACACTACTGACAATACTAGAGTATTTGGCCTTAAGTCTTGTCCTGAGCAAGTGGGCAATGTCTGAACCTGGTGAAACAATCAGAAAACTCCTGAGAACAAAACCATTCTGAAGGAACAAAGTGCTTGTAAGGAGCCGATTTGCATCCCTCAGATTCAGAAGCAAGACTCCAGGAGAACACCTGTCCTGCCCAATGGCAAATGTTCTACTCCATCCATGGCTCCTGCACCGCAGGATGCGAAAAAGGTTCCTAGTTGCAACTATAAAGTGGCGTTCAGTGATATTGTCTGGGTCAGAATGATCCCTCACAACAATATAGGAAGAAGAGCTCGAAGTTCAACGGAGCTTAAAGAGAGGTTACTGATTTTTCAGAGAAGCCAACAACCCAGAATTCCAGAGCCAAGAGCACCAGAACCTAGAACACCAGAACCTACCATGTCAGAACCTAGTATGTCAGAACCTAGAATGCCAGAGCCTGAAATGCCTACAACACCTCAACCCAAAATCAAGAGGAGAAGATGTTTCCTTAGATGTCTTAGAGGCGAGGAAGATTGAGAAGGCAACTGCTTGAACTTTCCCATTGCTCATGTTTTCATCACAGGTTAGTCCTATACATGCTGTCTGATGGGCACCATCTTACTACATACAATGCAGCATTGCACCTGAAATCGCATGGATATTTTGTCACACACTTGCACTTTAGCACCTTATCATATGGCGCATATATCTATGAACGCTTTGCTAAGTATCACTGTCTAGTATGTGCTTCTGATGAACCTATTTTAGGAAAACGTGTCGAGGTTTGGCATACTATGTACTTGAGTTTGGCGTACTATGTGCTTGTTGGTAAATTCTATTGCCATCTATAATCTACTAGATATTATAATGTCTCTGGTGGGATGCCCCATGCCGAATTGTTGATAACTGACTATGAGCATTGTCCTCTATTTCTTATCTACTATGGTTACAGGTTGATGTGAAGAGAGCTGTGCCATTGGTAGCGATTTTTCTACTGATTTGTCAGTTATATTTATGTTAGTTTAGCAAATTTCTGCTTGTAGGGTCTAATGTTTTACCATAGTGTATGTTCTGTGAGCTAAATTGTCATACTTATGCACTAGATAGATTATAAATTGTGATGCTTATGTACAAGATAGATTATTAGTTTAATCGGTGATTTTTTAAATATTTTTTAGCATCAGGAGACTCAAGAATCGCATCTTACAGAAGACAAGAAGCCTAAATGCCGAAGGGTGATGACCTGTTGATGGCCCACAGCTGGAGGGTCATTACCTCTTGATGGCACAAAACTGGACAGAAGATAAAAACATTTGATGGCACACAGCCGGAGGGTGATGATCTATTGATGGCCATAGCCAGAGGGTCATTACCTGTTGATGGCACACAGCCGGAGGGTGATGATCTATTGATGGCCATAGCCAGAGGGTCATTACCTGTTGATGGCACACAGCCGGAGGGTGATGACCTATTGATGACCATAACCAGAGGGTCATTACCTGTTGATGGCACACAGCCGGAGGGTGATGATCTATTGATGGCCATAGCCAGAGGGTCATTACCTGTTGATGGCACACAGCCGGAGGGTGATGACCTATTGATGACCATAGCAAGAGGGTCATTACCTGTTGATGGCACACAGCTGGAGGATGATGACCTATTGATGGCCATAGCCAGAGGGTCATTACCTGTTGATGGCACACAGCCGGACAGAGGATAATTACCTGTTGATGGCACACAGACGGATGGTCATTACCTGTTCATGGCGCACTGCCGGATGGTCATTACCTATTGATGGCACACAGCTGGAGGGTGATGACCAATTGATGGCCATAGCCAAAGGGTCATTACCTGTTGATGGTGCACTGCCGGATGGTCATTACCTGTTGATGGCACACAGCTGGAGGGTGATGACCAGTTGATGTCGGACTGCCGGATGGTCATTACCTGTTGATGGCACACAGCCGGACAGAGGATCATTACCTGTTGATGGCACAAAGCCGGTCAGAGGATAAGATCTTTTGATTGCATACACCGGGTCCCTCCCTGATAACAGGGAACCCTGGGGAATACTCATCATCTTGATCCCCCACTGACTAAATACTTGCTCCACCTCAGCCTACACCATCATGGAGGTCACTTCCACCTGTGTCCACTGTAAGGTTCGACTTTCTTTTATCATTTCAGCAGATTAATAAACATCATAAAGCTGTAAAACTATCGAGTAATTTATTATAAATTATTATAAAGAAATATAAAGTATAATAGATAGCTATAGAGGGCACAGAAGACGACTAACTATAGTAAGCATGGTATCGCCTGATATATACTGTATATTCTAGATGGCGCTATTACACTAAATACATCACAACCTCCAGGGTGATATTACCGTACAATGCGAGATCACTAATAATGGCCACAGATTATGAGAAAATGACCAGCTCCATAGTCCTGGAGTTATTATAAATGTCTCTAGTGTGAGGCAGGGACTGGACGAGTGTTGGAGGGAGGTATATTCCCCCAGGACGTCCTTTATGTATCCATGCTGTAGAATCTGCCATATACTTCTGTTCTAGCAGTCAGACATTTCACTCTGCAAATCACAGGCTCAACATTGTGTAAAACTACCACCGTATATAAGAGCACTCAGAATCAAAACTAGCGGCATGCCGTGCACTGCCCACGTCATGTGTACGGGATACAGGACCTGCAGGACCTGGTACGGCCATTATAGTTGATAGATTAATGATACCTGTGCAGATGAAGGGAAAAAAATATGTGCAACAACAGGAGGAGAAAGTCTCAAAATGTAATTTGAAGAGTATAATAGAGAAATGGGAAACTTCTGGAGATGCAGATAAGTGGTACCAGGGCAAAACGTAAGTGCAGTCAGACATGGGAAAAGTGCAAATGATCCAGCGTAAAGGTTTGTTTAGTAGAAAAAATATTAAAACTTAGCTTTTATTAGCCATATAAAACACTGCTCCACAAAGAATACAGCAAATGTGCAACTATCATAGCTTACAGACCTACACGTTTCAACAAATCATGTCTTAATTATGGCCCTACTACTAGAATGACAAAAAGGCATATATATATATATATATATATATATATATATATATATCCACGTGCCTGTTTGACCTCCCTACAACGCCTGGGCATGCTCCTGATGAGGTTGCGGATGGTCTCCTGTGGGATCTCCTCCCAGACCTGAACTAAAGCATCCGCCAACTCCTGGACAGTCTGTGGTGCAACGTGACGTTGGCGGATGGAGCGAGACATGATGTCCCAGATGTGCTCAATCGGATTCAGGTCTGGGGAACGGGCGGGCCAGTCCATAGCTTCAATGCCTCCATCTTGCAGGAACTGCTGACACACTCCAGCCACATGAGGTCTGCCATTGTCCAGCATTATGAGGAACCCAGGGCCAACCGCACCAGCATATGGTCTCACAAGGGGTCTGAGGATCTCATCTCGGTACCTAATGGAAGTCAGGCTACCTCTGGCGAGCACATGGAGGGCTGTGCGGCTCTCCAAAGAAATGCCACCCCACACCATTACTCACCCACTGCCAAACCGGTCATGCTGAAGGATGTCACTCTCCACGGCGTCTCCAGACTCTGTCACGTCTGTCACATGTGCTCAGTGTGAACCTGCTTTCATCTACGAAGAGCACAGGGCGCGAGTGGCAACTTTGCCAATCCTGGTGTTCTGTGGCAAATGCCAAGCGTCCTGCATGGTGTTGGGCTGTGAGCACAACCCCTATCTGTGGACGTCGGGCCCTCATACCACCCTCATGGAGTCGGTATCTAACCGTTTGTGCAAACACATGCACATTTGTGGCCTGCTGGAGGTCATTTTGCAGGGCTCTGGCAGTGCTCCTCCTGTTCCTCCTTTCACAAAGGCGGAGGTAGCGGTCCTGCTGCTGGGTTGTTGCCCTCCTACGGCCCCCTCCACATCTCCTGGTGTACTGGCCTGTCTCCTGGTAGCGCCTCCAGCCTCTGGACACAGCCAACCTTCTTGCCACAGCTCGCATTGATGTGCCATCCTGGATGAGCTGCACTATCTGAGCAACTTCTGTGGGTTGTAGAGTCTGTCTCATGCTACCACGAGTGTGAAAGCACAACCAACATTCAAAAGTGACCAAAACATCAGCCAGAAAGCATTGGTACTGAGATGTGGTCTGTGGTCCCCACCTGCAGAACCACTCCTTTATTGAGGGTGTCTTGATAATTGCCAATAATTTCCATCTATCCTCTATTCCATTTGCACATCAGCATGTGAAATTGATTGTCAATCAGTGTTGCTTCCTAAGTGGACAGTTTGATTTCACAGAAGTTTGATTTACTTGGAGTTATATTCTGTTGTTTTAAGTGTTCCCTTTATTTTTGGAGCAGTTTATATAGATACATACAGTGAGTACGGAAAGTATTCAGACTCCTTTAAATTTTTCACTCTTTGTTTCATTGCAGCCATTTGATAAATTCTAAAAAGTTCATTTTTTTCTCATTAAAGTACACTCAGCACCCCATCTTGACTGAAAAAAACAGCAATATAGAATTTTTTTGCAAATTTATTAAAAAAGAAAAACTGAAATATCACATGGTCATAAGTATTCAGATCCTTTGCTCAGACACTCATATTTAAGTCACATGCTGTCCATTTCCTTGTGATCCTCCTTGAGATGGTTCTACTCCTTCAATGGAGTCCAAATGTGTTTAATTAAACTGATAGGACTTGATTTGGAAAGGCACACACCTGTCTATATAAGACCCCACAGCTCACACTACATGTCAGACCAAATGAGAATCATGAGCTCAAACGAACTGCCCAAGGAGCTCAGAGACCGAATTGTGGCAAGGCACAGATCTAGCCAAGGTTATAAAAGAATTTCTGCATTACCCAAGGTTCATAAGAGCACAGTGGCCTCCATAATCCTTAAATGGAAGAAGTTTGGGACCACCAGAAGTCTTCCTAGACCTGGCCGTCCAGCCAAACTGAGCAATCGTGGGAGAAGAGCCTTGGTGAGAGAGGTAAAGAAGAACCCCAAGATCACTGTGGCTGAGCTCCAGAGATGCAGTAGGGAGATGGGAGAAAGTTCCACATAGTCAACTATCACTGCAGCCCTTCCCCAGTTGGGCCTTTATGGCAGAGTGGCCAGATGGAAGCCTCTCCTCATATGAAAGCCCGCATAGAGTTTGCTCAAAAACACATGAAGGACTCCCAGACTATGAGAAATAAGATTCTCTGGTCTGATGAGACGAAGATAGAACTTTTTGGTGATAATTCTAAGTGGTATGTGTGGAGAAAACCAGGCACTGCTCATCACCTGCCTAATACAATCCCAACAGTGAAACATGGTGGTGGCAGTTGTTAGAACCCTCCTGTTAGTTTTTTCTATTTTGTGGTCATGTGACCTTCTGCCTATTTATTCCAGCTCCGCCCTTCAGGCTTTGCTGGACTTCAGTGTTACTTTGACTCTTAATCTAGCCAGGTGCTTTGTACCTACTGTATCTCTCTAGTTTGTTTGGTCCTTGGACCACTAAGTACTTTTGTCTGTTTGTCTTCTTCTGCTACTACTTCTGCCAGGAGGTGTCCAGTTTTGTCCCAGTCCTTAGTTCTTTTAGGGACCCCTCCCTTTAATCTATAGGTCTGTGTTCAGATTAGCCGCGGACATAGGCGGGTCTGTTTGCAAGGAACAGGTTGCCCGCTGCATCGTAAGGAATCAGCTTAGTCCTATTGTATGGACAGATTTCCTCTCTTTCCTTAGTTCTTGTAGCAGATCATAACAGCAGTATCATGCTATGGGTGTGTTTTTCAGCTGCAGGGACAGGACGACTGGTTGCAATTGAAGGAAACATGAATGCGGCCAAGTACAGAGATATCCTGGATGAAAACCTCTTCCAGAGTGCTCTGCACCTCAGACTTGGCCAAAGGTTCACCTTCCAACAAGACAATGACCCTAAGCACACAGCTAAAATAACAAAGGAGTGGCTTCAGAACAACTATGTGACCATTCTTGACTGGCCCAGCCAGAGCCCTGACCTAAACCCAATTGAGCATCTTTGGAGAGACCTGAAAATGGCTGTCCACCAACGTTTCCCATTCATCCTGACGGAACTGGAGAGGATCTGCAAGGAAGAATGGCAGAGGATCCCAAAATGCTGGTGTGAAAAACTTGTTGCATCATTTCCAAGAAGACTCATGGCTGTACTAGCCCAAAAGGGTGCTTCTACTCAATACTGAGCAAAGGGTCTGAATACTTATGCCCGTGTGATATTTCAGTTTTTCTTTTTTATTAAATTTTGCAAAAATTTCTTCATTTCTGTTTTCTTTCAGACAAGATGGGGTGCAGAGTGGACTTTAATGAGAAAAAAATGAACTTTTTAGAATTTACCAAATGGCTGCAATGAAACAAAGAGTGAAAAATGTAAAGGGGTCTGAATACTTTCCGTACCCAGTGTACATGCATGGAAATAAATGCAGAATTATATTTCTTAATACTGCAGTATCAGATCCTGTCTTGAATTTAACCCCTGTGGTATCCAATGTGAAAATCCACAGGGACTCCCCTGATGAATTACAATTGAGGAAATCATGAATTTTATATTCTCTATCATTACTTAAGGACATAAAACTATCTGTTTTAACCGCATGTAGACACGCTTTGCACCGATTGGCTCCACATCTGAAGAAACCTTTTGTGCTGAGCCAATTTGGTTGTACAGTATTAGTCTCACTCAGGGGTGGATTAAGAGTAGCAAGGGCCCCCTCCACACACCTGATTTATCACGTGACATGTCACATGATCCCCGTGATAGATCATGTGATAGTTCACGGGAAATTAATTTGGCATAATATTAATTGTGCTGCCCCATCTGAGAGCAGCACAATATTGGGGCAGATACCCTGATTCCAGCGATGTGTCACTTTTTCAGCTGCTTGTTGTCATTTTGAGAAAATCACCGTTTTATCTGCTGCAGATCTAGCAGCTCTCTGAATGCTGCGCTCTGTATAGCCCCGCCCACACCACTGATTGGCAGCTTTCTGCCCATGCTCAGTGTACACAGAAATCTACTGATCAGTGATGGGGGTGGGGTCCTACAGAACTTACTAGTCATCTAGTAATAATTACCTTCTGACAAATCAATGATTTTATCAAAACAACACTAAGCAGCCCAGTAAGTGACACATTACTGGAATCAGTGCCTCTAACCCTACATTATGCTGCTCTCAGATTAGGTGGCAAAAACCTGATGACAGATTCCCTTTAAAGGAGCTGTAAACACAAAAAAAGTTTGTATTAAAAAATACAAGCCATTTGTTAAATTAACTTTTTTTCATTGTTAATTCACATTAGACTGTATCTTCAACACTTTTGTCAGCAGGTCTTATTACAGACTCTGAATAGGGCAGCTCTCTCCCTATCCCTCAGCAGAAAGTCACAGCATGGTTAAAAAACGGGATCTTTTATGATTTTCTCATAATAAATAAAAAAGGACATGCAAGTCCTCCAAACTATTTTCCGTTTCTGTATAGGGGAGGTCCTAAATCTTTCTTGTTCTTTAGTTGATCACATGTCAAAAAGGCAAAGCATTTACTATGAACTCGCCTAAAAAAATATACACTTGGAGAGTAATATCATCATCTGCATGTAAATATTCCTTGACTCTAAGGGCTCGCTCACACTGTCGTATAACACGGCCGAATGCTATGTGATGTTCTATCGGATAGGACTCGGCCCTATGTTATACTATGGGACAGTGCAGATCTGCGATTATTGGCATGAGAAAATAATCTCATTCGATATTCGGACCATGTGCACCCATACAAGTCTACGGGTGCACGTAAAACATTAGACTGCACTCGGATGTCATCCAAGTGCAGTCCGATGAACACTCACAGAGACTATGGAGAAGATGGAGAAATTAAGTTCTCCATCTTCTCCATATCTGTGCTGCGAGAGAATCGGATCACACTCAGTTGAAGCTCTGACAGAGTTTGAGCCCAGTGTCATTAGCATAATTGGCCCTATTCTCTTGCATGAGAGAATATATGGCTTAGTGAGTGGACCCTAAAACTGAATAGTAGTGACGGACAGGAACCTCACAAGCGGGATCCATGTAGCTCTCAGATGTCATGTAGGTAGGGCTTCATTCCATGGGGTAGGGCTTAATTTCAAGGTATATAAAAAAAATGGACTTCAAATAAAAATTAAATGAACACAAAAAGCACTAATTGAATTATTTTTTTCATATTTATGTTTGCAGCCCCTTTAAAAACCCTTTGAGGACCAAGACACATATATGTCCCATAGTTTTAAACTGGAAAAAAATTTGATTGAATAAAATGTAAGGTCCTCGAAGGTTTAAGTAGGTCATAAATTCATATGAATACTTGCTCATACAATTGCACATGCCAAAAGATGAAGAAGAGCAGAATCAAAAATATGACATTAAGTGGATCACTTACAGGTATTCAAGGTGAAAGAGACCAGCAAAGGCATCGTCTCGAATGACAGTAAATGAGTTAGAATTCAGCAAGCTGAAAATGAAGACAGCAGGTTAGAAGTGAACCAGACTTTATGGTGCTCAGAATTAGTCAAGCAGAATTTATTGACTGCTCTTGCAAAGCACTGAGACTCCCGCTGTGTATAGATGGCGCCGTGCGGCCTCCTGC